>NC_056731.1:1590403052-1590568052 GCF_019279795.1 Protopterus annectens
CCCAAACTGATACTGATTTTAGTAACTTGGCAGTAGACAGGCCACTGAGGGACCTTCTTGTTCAGATAGGTATATGACCTGAGAAAATAAATGATGTGTTCATACTGAAAAGATACAGTGGTGTGTGTATGTTTTACGTCATTTTTGCCTGTGTACCTGCCAACCATCAAACCTCTCTCTATTTTTATACAAACGATTTGTTTCTCATTCATTGGGACTTCCCTTCAGTACTGGAACAGGATCTGCCCAGAGACAACCATCGTTCAGGCACCCATGAAGGTACCCTCACTAGCATCTTAATAATTGAGGGCATCTGTAATGTTCTAACCCTACTACTGGATGGAGGGATGTACAGTCAGTTTCACCACAGATGCCCACAACACCTTCCCCATGTGAACACACACTTCTGCACCCCCACCTTGATGGCTGTCACCTTTTGTAATGCCTGCCTCCAGCATATTTGTATCTCAACTCATCCTCTATAAGAGCTTATGCAGTACATGGCTGGATCCACCCCACCAGGATGGGCACACCCATTCTTGCTGTTCTGCCTGTAGCCCAAAACACTAATTAATTTCTGGTTACCAGTGTTGTGGCTAGGGCTTTATCCCTTTATGTCACTGAACTTGGCACAGATGATATATTAACTATTGTCAAAATTCTGTTTCTGTTTGAGTTCATCTTTGGTTTTTGCTGTTGTGAAAAAAAAATGTTCTGTAGTTGTCAGCTCCTGGATGATCTGTACCAGGACCATTAAGGATTTTACCCTGTTGCTGGATATTGAAAGACATTACCTAAGCCAAATTCCAGAGAAGGTCAGAGGAAAATAAGGTCTGGAGAAAGAAGCATTAACAACCAAATGACCAGGTATAGACAGGGTATAAAGTGTTTTTTTTTTTTATACTAGAGCTTTCACTGCAAGGCACTTATTAAATAAACACTTGAATCACTGGCAAAAGAAGTTTATACAGAAGTATATGATCCCCATGGGGGAGTGCAGGAATCTCTTGTATTTCTGGGGCAACTGGCATATCAAGAGACATATGTTGTGTCTATTGCAGATCTTGCAACTCTGTGTCACTTGAACCACAGACGGTTTAACTTATGAGCAGCCAAAAACTGTTTATTTCATAAATTTCATTTCTCTAATCTCATTTCTTAGACTAAAAATATATTTATTTTCTTATCAAAGAAAGTCTATACTATAGCCAAATGTTTAGATATGACTTGGAATTGTATATATTTTCTGGTATTTTTTAGTGTGTCCCTGCATATTTTACCTCTTTGACATTCCTAATCAGAGCGTGTATTTTTCTTTGACATTCCAACTGATAAAAACGTTGACTTGAACTGACAACTTTCATCTGGCTTTTTACTTAAAGCAAAAAAATGTTGAGAAAGATTACAAGGTAATATTTCTAATGACCATATCAGATTCTTTTGCAGGGACCTCTTGTGACATATTTTGTTGAGGAATCAGAAATGAATTCCATTTTAATCTTTTTTAACAAACTGTTATTTTGCCAGAAAACAAAACGATAACTGTTACATTTAGAATGAAACACAGAAATGCTCAATAATGATCAGCAGGTAACCACTTATGGTACAGGGTCTTACCTGAAGCTTGTACCAGTTATCAGCTATAGAATGTCAGAGGACCATGTCCAAAACAGTGAAATGTCTGTAAGTTCTATATGTACTAAACAAAGTCTAATCATCTGAAAACTGTTCCATTAAGTGGAAATAAATTACTGTTCTGCATCATCTTTCGGTGTAAAAAGACAAGTGTGTTAGCATGAACACTATATGTTATGTTATCCTATCTCACCTTCATTCTTGGTGGTTGGGTTCTGAACTGAGCAGCGGTTCTGACTCAGCCACATACTAAAGCTCGAGAACTTTCACTGGCTCGAGGCTACATGCTATCCCAAGATGCCTAGTGACTGTTACCCAGATATCGTTTGCCGCTTACTGCTTTGGGATTGCTTTTTCGCTGGCTCAGGAATTTTTTCTCTAACCTTTTGTGTGGTTTTTCAGTAGTTGAGTAGTAGAAGTAATTTCTTTAATCTGTATCTTTGAGTGCTTCCTTGCCTTGATTAAGGTTTGTTTTCGCTATTTGTTGCTGGTCTTGTTTGGGCCATTGTTTTCTTAGGCCTTCTATCTGTCGGCTGCTCCTTTCAGTGAATCCATTTAAGTTAGAGGATTCCTTTTCCCTCCTTTTTTCCCTAGCTTAGTCATTTTTTAGTTAGAGGGCTACCCCTTCCCTGTTCTGAAATCCAGGTTTCACCGTTTAAGTTAGAGGCGTCTCCTCAGGTTAGAGGAGTACGTCGTTTAAATTAGAGACTGTCCTCTAACCCTTTTCTTCTTTAAAAAAAAATCTTGTTTTTTTTTGCTAGTATAGGTTTTTTTTTTTTTTTTTGGGGGGGTTTTGCTGATCCGTTTTGTGTGTCCTGGGACTTGTAGTGACAAATTTTTCTATTTTGTGATTTCATTGCTGGTTGTGACAGTTTTTTGCTAATTGTGACTGGATGTCTAAAGAGACCAAACAGTCCGATTTTAAGAAGTGTGATTCTTGCACACAAAAAATGTCGCTCACAGATGGACACACTAGTTGCATGTGTTGCTTGGGTGCCGTCCACCTGAAGGATTCCTGTTCTATTTGCCATGGTTTTAGTTCAGGGGTCCTGCAGGAACAGAAAAACAAGCAGATAGTCAGGGGTTTGTTAAAAGGGTCTTTTTAATCGGCTGTTGAAAGGACTCAGGCCTCCAAACCTTCAGATAAGTCATCTAAATCTTCTTCGGCTCCATCTTCCGAGCCATCGAAAAGTCATGAGAAAGTGGATTCTTTGGATCCGAAGTCTGTCAGTTCCAAAAAGGCAAAGTCTTCATCGGTTCCACCTGAAGTTTCGGAACCATCTCAGAGCCACAAAAGGAGCTGGTCACCTTCCTTGGATCCGATTCGTTCGGTGCTGCAGTCTCCTTTGTTGCAATCGGTGGCGGGTAGCCACAAGTCCTCCACTCATTCCTCTCGATCATCCAGGAGACTTTTGGATGATGATGTGGAATGGGTGGTTAGAAGGTCGCTTCGTACACTGGCCCTAGCAAAAATTCTCATGAGACCAGCCCAGATGGTCGTGTAGTCAACTTCAGTAGCTGCTTTACCTTTTGTTCCTCCTCCAACTCAGTCGAGTTCAGAGCCAGAGTGTCTAGAGGTCCTTGTTGTGGAACTGTCGGACACGAAATCTATCCCCGGAGTTACGGTGCCGACCTTCGCTCCGATCTCATCGATGTTGTCATCCATCAAGGGATCTGGGGGTTGAGACTCCCTCGTCGGTTTTGGGGAGGATAGTCGATTAGGACCCCACTCTCCAACTCGGAGCTTTGGCGCAGGTGAGTTCGGCACCCACATCAGCCTTAGAGCCATTCTCATTGGCGCGGGGGAGTTCTCTGGGTTCCTCGGAGCCAGGGGCTGTCTTGGCCCAGGATCATGGTGCCTTCGAGGTGATGAGGAGTGTACTTTACTCAGAGAAGGCTTCACCCTCGACTGCAGCTACTCTTCCCCCAAAATGGCCAGTGTCAACCTCTACACCATCCCTCCAACCCCAGTGTAGAGAACCAATGCCCCGGGATGTCCCAATGGGTGAGACCCTCTCTTCTGAAACCTCCCCGGAGCATCCCTCCAAGGAGGTCCGTTGGAAGAGAAACTGTAAGAGGAAACACACAGACTCCCCTGAGTCTGTCACATTGGATACTAACCTAGAGGATTCAGAAGGGTCCTCACAGTCACCCTCTGAGGATGTCTCCTTTTCAGAAATCCTAGAGATCCTGAAACAGAGAGGTGGCAGGAAGACCCTCTCCCCTTCTGAAGATGAGTTGGTATACCTGGAGACATTTGGTTCTCGGCCCTTCACCTCTTGGGTGTCTCCGCTTTTCGACTAGCTCCTGGGTGTAGTCAGTCGAAAGGCATGGGGCTCTCCGGAGTTGGTGGAACCAGTTCTGAGGAGGCCCAACAAATTTATTACAGCCCCGGAGGACAAACACTTTCTAACTAAAGGTGTCCCAGTAGATGCTATGGTGGTGGCGGCAGCCACCAAGAAGGAACTAGCCGAAACTTCTTCATTTGTCCATCTGCCGAATAAGAGTCTGCAACAGTGGACAGATACAAGAAGCTTATGTTCTCTTCAGCGGCCTTTACGCTTAGGTCGCTGAATTATTTATCCCACTGTACTCATCTTCAGAGGGATCTCCTCAAGGAGCTAGGAGATACCATCCAAGGTGCTACAGCTGGGGGGGGGGGGGGGATTACCTGACAAGATAAGCTCTCAGCTGGCGACCTTAACCTCTATAACAAACTCCTCCGTGCGCTTCATTTCGTATGCAGTCGATGGAGTGAGCAAGGCAGCAGCCACAGAAATAGCTCTGAGGAGACATTCCTGGATGTGTCTTTGTGAGTTTGCTGAACCCTTCAAGTCTTCCTTTATTGACGCTCCTTTTGATGGCTCATCCTTGTTCGGGCCAAAAGTGAAAGAGACTGTTACCAGGAGTAAACAGGATGGCAAAACTCTGTCTGCCATGGGAGTACGTTTCTCTGTTCCTACCAGGCCTTATCTCAAAGGTCAGAAAGGTGGAAGAATGTGGTTCCGGAAATCCAAAGGAGCTTTGCCAGACGCTCATGGTTAATTTTCCCCCAGGGGCAGAGGGAGAAATAACAATGGAAGATGCCTCCCTTGGGGCAGAGGGGGTCCACAGAATCAGGGTGACAGAGATATGTTCTCTGGTAGGCCCTTCCAGTGCTCCTGAAAGGAGGCCTACCTGTCCACCTCTGGAGGCACTCAGGGGGAGATTATCACTGTACGCCAGAGCCTGGCTGGACGTCACTCAAGACAAATGGGTATGGTCGATCATATCCAGGGGATACAACATTCCTTTGTCCCTTCCACTCCTACCACCAAAGTCCATCCCAGACATACCACCCGGTCAAAGGGATCAAGCAGCCCTAGAAATTCAAAGGTTGCTAAGAAAAAGAGTCATCCAAGTAGTCCCTGCAGTCCAAACTGGATCCAGAATTTACTCAAGGTTTTTTTTAGTTCCAAAAAAGAGAGGGGACTGGAGACCAAGTTTGGATCTCAGCAGACTGAACAAGTTGGTAAAGAAAACAAAGTTCCGGATGGTGACACTGCAGTCTGTACTCCCTTTTCTGGGACAAGACAATTGGATGTGCTCCATAGATCTTCAGGATGCGTACTACCATATAAAGATGGACAGATGATCCAGAAGATATTTACGCTTCCGGCTGGGAGCCAGTCATTACCAATTCAGAGCTCTGCCCTTTGGTCTCACTACAGCCCCAGAGTGTTTACCAAATGCATGGCAGTAGTTACAGCTCACCTGAGGTGTCTAGGATTCCGGGTGTTTCCATATTTAGACAACTGGCTCCTGACCACCTCCACCGAGCATCTACTAACCAGGACAAGAGACACCACTGTTCATCTCTGCTCAGAGCTGGGCATTACCATAAATTTTGAAAAATCTGCCTTGTTGCTGTCACAGCATATTACCTTTATAGGGACAGACTTAAACACAAAAGACATGGTTGCAAAACTGCCTCACGAAAGAATTTAGACGTTACGCCATCAGGTGTCAATACTGCTCATGAAGGAAAAAGTACAGGTGAAATTTGTCCTCAAGGTTCTGGGTTCAATGGCAGCTGCAATAACATTAGTCCCACTGGCGCATCTACACAAGAGAATATTACAGTGGCTACTCTTTGCTCAGTGGTCCATGCAGGACTTAACCATGTCACACAAGATTCTCATTATGAACACCTGCAAGACGGACCTACGATGGTGGCTTCAGTCCACGTATGTATCGATAGGCAGACCATTTGTTCTCCCAAACCTGTAGCTACAGTGACCACGGACACTTCTCAGATAAGGTGTGTGTGTGGGGGGGGCATTATCTGGGACAGACTGTCCAAGGGACTTGGCAGGAAAACGAATACCACTTGCACATCAATGCTCTAGAGATGAGAGTGGTGCTTCTGGCATTACAAGCATTCCAGACCTCTCTTCCAACAGGTATGATTGCAATACAAACAGACAATATGTCCGTGGTGTGGTACATCAGCAAACAAGGTGGAACCAGATCCTACCCCCTCTGTCGAGAGGCTCAGAGAGTATAGCAATGGGCAATTTCTTCTCATCATTTTCTGACTGCAATGCACATCCTGGGGAAATCCAACGTGATAGCGGACAGATGAAGCAGGGCAATACTTGTGCCTCACGAGTGGTCCCTGAATCAGAAGATTGGGAACCAAATTTTTTGCAAGTGGGGCCAGCCTTGCTGCGACCTCTTTGCCACATCCATCAACTCCAAATGCACCAGCAACTTTGCCCTAATTCCCCCTTCGGGGGAGTCACCAAGGGATGCACTTGTTCACGATTGGCTCCCGGGACTTCTGTACGGTTTCCCCCGTTTCCATTAATACCCAAGCTTCTCCAGGAAGCCAAATAGTTGAGTCACAGGCTAATTATCTTTGCTCCATACTGGCCTCATCAGATATGGTTCCCCTTTCTATGACCCATCTTCAGTAGGAGCCTTGGATCCTGGACCCAGTGCCGGATCTTCTGACTCATCAGTCAGGAACACTCCACCCCTCTATTCAAAGCCTCAAGCTGACAGCTTAGTTACTCCACTTCCCATCTTAGCCAGGCTTCCATAACTATCCCCGGCAGTGCGACACATTCTGGTTTCATCGCACAAGAATACAACTAGAAAACTTTATGCAAGCAAATGGAAGAGATTTTCTTGCTTGGCTGACAAAAAACATATAGACCCCTTTACAGCCCCTATATCTGCAATCCTGGAATTTTTAATAGAAACCTTTAATCGGGCTGTGGCGGCAGCCACGGTACAAGTACAACTAGCTGCCATATAAAACTACCACGTAGGAGACATGGGATCCAATGTAATGTCCCACAGATTATGCAAAGCTTTTCTGAGGGGTACATTCCTCTTAAGACCTCCCATACGAGAACCACTGCCTCCCTGAGACCTCAATTTGGTGTTATCTTCATTAATTCTCACTCCATTCGAACCAGCCTCCTCTTGCCCACTAAAATTCTTATCTTGGAAGACAATCTTTTTAACAGCCATTACTTCCACCAGAAGGGTTTCAGAACTGCAAGCTCTGTCTATCCATCCCCCTATCTGCTTTTCCACAAAGACAAGAGTCTTTCTCAGGACAAATCCTTCTTTTCTTTCAAAAGTTTGTTACGAGGCCAATTTAAATCAGTCTATTGAGCTAGCTGTATTTTTCCCCAGTCATGGCAACAAGGCAGAATACAAGCTTCACCAATTGGATGTACATAGACAGTTATGTTTTTACTTACATAGGACAAAGGAATTTAGAAAATCTGATGAACTGTTTGTTTCATTCTCAGAAAACAGAAAAGGAACTTCAGTTTCAAAAGTCACCTTATCAAAATGGATTACAGACACCATTACTTATGTCTATAACTCTCAGAATAAAGAGCTGCCGGGAAAAAATAGAGGGCATTCAACTAGAGCTGTCAACTTCCACTGTTTTCAAACTAGGCTCCCTTTGGATTCAATTTGTGCTGCAGCTACATGGGATAACCCTCATACTTTTATCACTCATTGCAAAGTAGATGTGGCCTCCTGTAACAAGGCATCCTTTGGTTCCACTGTTCTAAAGAGTTTATTCTCTTGAGCTACCCGAGAAAGAAGGTTCTGGGGATGCTGTCCCAACCATCAAGAATGAAGATGAGATAGGACAACATAACATAAAGAAGTTACGTACTCACCATAACGTTCCATGATTGTTGTCCATAATCTTGCCTTCCTTCTTGCATCCCATCCCTCCTTCCTCCTTCCTGGAGAATTGAGAGGAATTTTCTGAGACTGGCTGTAAATTTCCTGATTCCCTTCATCCCTTAGGAATTATGGGCAGAGGATCGGTTCTAGTTGTTGTATTGGGTTGCATAGTGTAGTGATTAGTTTCTCTCAAATGAGATCTGGGTAACAGTTGCAAGGCATCTTGGGATAGCATGTAATCTCAAGTCAGTGGAAGCTCTCGAGCTTTAGTATGTGGCTGAGTTGGAACCGATGCTCGGTTCCGAACCCAACCATCAAGAATGAAGGCGAGATTATGGACAACAAACATGGAATGTTATGGTGAGTACATAACTTCTTTTTATGCACTTACTGTCATAACTTCTATGACTGTTTTAGTGCCTTTCCACTTTCCTGGGACTTTGGACCTATTCATAAACATTGATGAAAGTAGATTGGGGCTGGTATGCAGTAAACCTGCATATCAAACCCTTAGTGATTTATGAAGAATTTTACATAACAGGGCAAGACTTAATGCAGTTTTATCCCATTGGGTAAGCATGCACTGAGTATGTATGCAAATCACCCCTTTCTGATCTTTGGAGATTCAACAAGCCATCACAAGCTGAGTGCAAGCTATTCATAAAGAGATCTTCTATGGGACAACAACTGAGTTCTTTTCAGTGGTGTAGCACTGACAAGTGCAGCGATCTCCCTTTGCTGATAGCATGTTGCATATGTTGCTGAGTAGCAGCACTTTCAAAATTATAAAAACTAAACAAAACGCCACTTTTGATTGGCAGGATTTCAGCTCTACTGTGCAGCAAAGCACCTGGCAAATTCCATCTATCACAGTTACCTTTAATTAACAAGATTGAGCGGTTTTCTCTGTTTAGAAAACAGACTTCTTCAGGATGAGTAAAGGTAGCAAGACATGCTTTATAACAATCTGTCACATCATACTTAATATTAATTTGCTTATATTTCAAAATGCAGGCTGTAGAGATAGTGCCATTAATACCTGGAGATTGGTTAACATTCAAAGTCATTTGCCAAAACAGCTCCCTCCTCAGTAACAAATTAATCTAGTCCCCACCTCTGGGGTTATATTTAATCTTTTCCAGTGCAAAAAAAAGGCAAACTTATTAAAATCAGGGCATATCTCTGCAAGTCTAGCTCAGGCATTGTTCTTATCCTGCTTTTTAGTAGCATAA
Organism: Protopterus annectens; assembly: GCF_019279795.1. Taxonomy (NCBI): domain Eukaryota; kingdom Metazoa; phylum Chordata; order Ceratodontiformes; family Protopteridae; genus Protopterus; species Protopterus annectens. The sequence goes on from NC_056731.1 coordinate 1,590,412,121, forward strand.
ATACAGTAGACTCCCTCTTATCTAGCCTCTCTTTGACCGGCCTCCTCTTTGACCAGCCATGAAATTTCTGCCATAGCCCTAGCAAAAGACAACAAACAAGAAAACACTTCTGCCTCCTCTGGGCTAAGTAATGACAGACATTTGAGTTTTAGACTTCATATTCATTAGAAAAATGCATACTAATACAAATCCTGTTAATCTAGCTGATTTATAACCTATAAATGCTATTTTGTATGCTTTTTATGATTAACCAGCCAATTCTTTTATCCAGCCTAAGGTCTGGTCCCAACAAGACCGGATAAGAGGGAGTCTGCTGTATGCTGATAAATCCTTGCTTTGAGACCTTTATCAGTTTTCCCTATGTAGAATGCAGAATGGTATGCACAGGTTGCTACATGTACAACTCCCTTGGTGGTGCAATTGGACCAACCTTTCTAGGATAATATTGTAGGTTGTATGTGCCTGTGTTAATAAACCTATATTACATGCAAATCCTAGTTTGTTTATAAATCTGATTGTAATTTGAAACAGCTTTTAGAATCAGAGACACCCATGGTTAGGGGATAAACAAACTTAGCGTACTCGGCATGTTTATGTGTATGGCATGCAAGCGACGTAGGTTTATTAATACAGGCAATTTTGTATGGTGATTTTTTTTAACTAAAATGTGAGGAAGGAGTTTTTGGTACTGGGCACAGAAATGGGACATGAATGGCTGGAGCAGGTGAGGGGGACATGCTGTGCATTTGGTCACCTGGTTGGTGTGATAGTAGAAGAAACAGACCTTTTTTTTTATTTTTTGTTCTTCACTTGAAGAACTGAGTGGGTGGGCGGTTAGCTCATGAGACTGACACAGGGCACTAGTTCAGCGAGCTATGCTTCTGCTTTACAGTTACTCATATAAATACTTACAAATACTTACAAACATTTAAACACACTCATTACATATTTTCCCTCCATCTCCTCTCACAGTAATTTCTCCTCCATTCTCAACTGTGCTCTTCAGTTCACTACTTAACTGCCTGTCTGCTCTATTGTACATTACCTTATGCCAAATATCTCCTTCCCCACAGTTCCACACTGACTACCACAATACTCCACATACAGAACATATCTCTTCTATTGCTTCCACACTGTTCAGTCCCCACAATGTTCATCTTAAAAACTTACTACCTTTAAGCACACATTTTATTACCAAAGCATTATAAATTCCTCCTTAAACTCCATATAATCAAAATGTATACATATTTATATTCTTCCTCTGTCAACACTTAACATAGAGAGCTTTTCAACAAATACACTTCAGATATCTAGAGACATCCACATTAATCCAGGATTCAGCAATACTTAGCAAATTCTTCAAAGAACACCCATCCACAACCCCCCATCACTAATCCCGTACTCCTCAAATATAACACTTTCCTTATTCAGTATCAATGTCTATAGCACATGCAACAAAACCACAGAATTCCATGACTGGGTAGCATTACACTCTCTTCACATCATAGTTATAGAAACCTGGCTAAAGTGACACATTAAGGAAGATATCTACATGCTACCCCCACCCATGGTTACAACATCATTTGTTATGATCGCACAAGTAGAAAAGGTGGTTGTGAAGCATTACTATTCTCAATCCAACAAATTATTAGACCATACCCACACAAGATACCCTCTTTTTCTAATTCAGAAATCTTAGTCAATCACTTAAAACTTACCCAGGATAATTCCCTATGCTTAGTTTTTCTTTATATTCCCCTAAACAATAACCTCTCCATAAGTGAAAAAAATATGTCCTGGCGTACTTCCACTATCCCCAAGAAAACCTTATCCTAGGTTATTTTCATAATGACTGGGATCACAGTAATGAAAATTCCCCTTCTATTGCACTCAAGTTATTTGGTTTTACTCAGCTAATTAGAAGTCCTAGTAGGTTTCATAAAACAACCAACAAATGAACCATTCTTGGTTGGATGTTAACCACCACCCTAGACAAAAATAAACATTTCAGATATTCCTTCAGACACATTATGTGACCATCACCCAATAGTTGCAATTCAGAGGAACAAGATGCACAAATCTATAAATATTAATCAAGTTAGAAATGTAAAGAACTTTGAGCGTAACTCAGTTATACTTCCCTTAGCATAATGTGTTTGGTCATTATTCCAGTATCTCTTGCAGGATGAAGCTATAGCCAAGTTCAACTCTGTTTTCCTCAATATTCTCAATTCCCTTGCCCCACTTAGAACAGTTAGGGCTAGGTTTAACCCTGCCCCTTGGCTGAAATCAGAAACAAAACAAGTAATGCAGCAAAGAGATTACGCTTGGAAAACATGGTTCATACAAAAACACACAATTATATCAGTGTTACACACACAACTGTGCAACCTCTTTAAAGAACTTACCTTGGCTAACAAGAGGAGTAACTACTTTACCTCTCTCCAAGATTCACATAACTCTAACACAAATTCCTTAAGGGGTCGTCCATAGACAGCTCCTTAAAAGCAAGGAAATGTTCTCAACCTGCTCCCTTTCATGATCTCTCCAACTGTGAAATGCAAATAAATCCAATTCTTATTTCATAGACATAGTAGTTGTACTAACGCAACAACGTTCTTAACAAACTCCTCCTTTCTTTACTTCAGACTTCATCAGATCGCTTTACCTTTTGCTTTACAATTAGTATCAGTGAAAAGTATTGAAAAGCTCCTTAGAAAGCTAAAACCAGCCACTCTAGCCTGTTACAGTGTGCCAGTTAGTACCTAAAGCTAGCTACCCCTCCTGTCTCCTATCCCATTTCCATACTCATCAATCCTTCTGTATCAGAACTCACTGCCCCTCACTCTGGAAGCAATACTTTATTCGGCATTTGCACAAAGGTGCACTTCCACAGAAATGGGAAATTTCTGTCCGATTGGTATTCTCTCACCTCTGTCAAAAATACTTAAAGGTATAGCTATAATCAGGTTATTCAATACTTACAGTCCATCGGTCTCCTCTTACAGCATGACTTTCACCTCAGTCATATCACCACTATAGCTTTACAGTCCTTCCTTAATACTGTTTACCAAGAAAGAAATGAAAAAAACTTGTATCCACAATCTTCCATGATCTTTCCAAAACTTTTGATAATTTTTCCTTGTGAAGACTGGTAGAGAAGGGTGAAGGCTGCCAGCCTAGCCAGATAGAATTTTGCAGATAATTCTGTCATTTGTAAATATGAATGCAAACTACAAGCTTGTTGTCTTAAAGGTAAAGAAATACTGTTACATGTGGAACTGGAAATAAATGTGACAACAGTGCACTCTACTGACCAAAGTAAAGCATGTAGTGACCCTTTGAAGTAGCAGTGGTGCCGAAAAGTCTAGATGAAGAAATTCTGTTGTTTTAACCAAGAGTTAAATTGCTAGATTTAAACATGCAAATGTATTTTTATTGCTCTGTTCCTGACCAGCTGCAAGATAGCAAAAGGGAGATGTTAAGAATGTAAATGCAGTTAATGTGTAGCCTGGGAATACCCGGAAAGTGCAAAAAGATGATGTAATGTTTATCAGAACTGCAATAGCAATTTAAACAGAGAGAATCAGAAGGCATTAAGCATTTTTGTCTTGATCATCCAACTCACAGCATTGCCTCTTGCTCACATGTAAATTATCTTAGACTTGTGTTTTCTTTTAGGAATAGCTAGAAGCTAGAAAGATTAGACTAAGTCTTTTTCTATGATGTCAGAACTGTACTACTGAATTATTTTAAGTATTTATGTGTGATCTCTGAACTCTTGACACTGACTGTGTAGTAGATAGTATTGTCTTGTGGTTTAATTATTTATTATTAAATAGTTTAAAACCTTTTAACTGTGGCTTGTTTGTGCAGAGATAATTTAAGCTTTAGAGTACATTGCATATTTATATAGTTTACTGTACCAAGTCACTCTAATAAGCCTTGAGACTGTTTAGTCACATCTACCAATTGAATAATAATATTGCACAGTAATAATTGGACACTCTTTTAAGGACCTTTGAGTAGCTGATAATTATTAGCTGGGTGGTGGCAGGGTACTACCATATAGTCTGGGTAAAACGGGCACAGCTGGAGAACCTGTGCCAGCGTTCCCCAGAAGGGTCTGTGTGGTTGTATAAATTCTTATCTCAAAGTGTGTGTGTGTCAGCTACTTGGGCAGGGACACGAAGCACTGGTTGGACAGAGAGGGTGCTGGAGATTGTAGCTGCCAAGCTAGGATGAGATCTGGATGCTATAGCTGTGCCAGTGGGGAGTCTTATTGGGGACCTGGAGAGCAAAGGAGTGACCATCCCCGGACTGACTGTGATCTCTGTGTGCTCTTAAGGGAAATTGCACTTTACTGTGTGTATTTGTTATCCTTTCCTCATATATGAGATGGCCTCTCTGGTGTTAGTGGTGAGGATTGTGGCTCCTTGATTGCTGGGCCAGGGCACGGGCATCACAAATTAATTGTTTCTCTCCCACGGAGAACTCAAGCTAGTTTTTCAAGTGACCCTTGAGAAACACCGCTTGAGAGGGTTAGGTCTATCCGGGTGTACCTCACCCCATTTCCTGTCTTGAGAGCCTGTCTGCATTGGCATTGCTAACCCCACTGCGGTGCTGCACTGACATATATGCTTGCAACCCCAGGCTCCATCTTAGCAACCTGGCATTTTGCTGGCTGGCTCTGTTTAACCATGTTAGGGGGTTGTGATCTATCATAACAGTGAATTTCCTTCCATACAGATAAGGCTGAAGTTTCTGCAATGCCCACACTATGGCTAGACATTCCTTTTCTACAGCTGCATAGCATTCCTCCCTGGGTTGGAGCCTACGACTGAGATAAACCACTGGGTGCTCTTCCCCCTCTGAAGAAATCTGGCTAAGTACAGCCCCCATCCCATAGTTTGAAGCATCCACCTGCGCAACAAATTATTTGCTGTAATCTGGACTGGCTAACACAGGGGGTACTCCCAAAGCTTCTTTAACCTTCTGGAATGCCTGCTCACATGCAGCTATGGTACTATAACTGGGGAAAAACTTTCTGTAGTACCCTGTTGTCCCTAAAAATGTCCTCACCTGCTTTTTAGTAACAGGTGCAGGCCATGCTTGAATTGCTTCCAGTTTGGCAGGTTCTGGCCTTATCTTACCACCCCCCACTCTATGTCCTAGGTAGGAGACCTTTGCCATGCCCACCTGACATCTGCTCGTCTTAATGGTCAACCCTGCCCTCTGCAGTCTGCCCAGCACCTCCCTGACATGCTGAAGGTGCTCTGGCTAGGAACGGCTGTAGACAGCAATATCATCCAGGTAAGCAAGGGCAAACCCTCCTGCTCCTGCTAGAATAGGATCTACCAGCCTCTGGAAAGTTGCTGGGGCATTCTTCATCCCAAAGGGCATCTTTGTGAACTCATACAAGCTAAAGGGAGTCACAATGGCTGACTTCTCTCTAGCACTGGGATTCAAGGGCACTTGCCAGTAACCCTTGGTAAGATCAGTGGTTGTAAGACACGTATCCCAACCCAGCTGCTCTAGGGCCTCATCTGTCCTAGGCATGGGGTAAGCATCTGACTCTGTGACTATTTAATTTCCTGTAGCCCACACAGAACCTGGTGCTGCTATCCTTCTTTGGCACCAGCACCACTGGGGAGGCCCAGGGACTGTTGGACTCTTGAATCACTCCTAGTTCCAACATCTGCTGTACCTCCTCCCTCAAAGTCTGTTTGACTCTCTCAGGGACTCTATATGGGGCCTTGCTAATAGGCCTTTGTGGTCCTGTATCCACCTGGTGCTGCACCTAGTGGGTGCACCCTGGTTTCCCAGTGAACATGTCCCCAAATTCCTGCAACACTGCTCAGATTTCTCGAACCTGGGTAGGAGATAGCTGCTGGGACATTGCTACCCCTTCCACTGAGGTGTCAGCCCGAGCCTCACTGAGGAGATCAGTCCCCAGATCTCCCTCAGACTCCTCCTGCAATCCACTGCAAATGCTCAGCATAAGGGCCTCTCTATCATGGTAAGGTTTCATCATGTTAACATGGTACAATTTGTGCCTCTGTCATTTGCATAGCAGTTCCACCATGTAATTAACATCACTTACCTTTCTTACCACCTTGTAGGGTCCCCCCCAAGCTGCTTGCAGCTTGTTGTGTCTGACAGGAATGAGAACTATTACCTGCTGCCCCCCAGCATAGTCTCTAGCTCGATATACTAATATACCCTGTCAATTGATTGCCCAGCAGGGCAAGGCTCTTTATTCACCCCTACCCAACCACGCAAATAAGCAGCTCACCCAACTATTCAGGCATGACCAAAGGGCAATTGCAGGTGTACTCTCCAATCCAGCTGGTGAATCTGGGTATCCTGAGGCAATGTTACAACTGCCTCATGTACACAGACAACCCTCTCCTCCTACCACAAAACACTAACATATGCGAGAGATGCAATTATACAGCCAAAATGGAGGCTAAGCTGTCTCCACCCAAGACTGGAACAGACAGTCAGGAGGAGAAGGTTAACACTTGCACCACACCTCCAGCCACACATAGACCTACTAAACCAGCACTGGTAATAAATACACATAAATACACAAAATCATATTCGGAGGCTCTAAATAAAAACCTGCAAAAGCATCAGAGACCTCCAAAGCAGACACCCAAACAACCTGCACCTCCCGTCACAAACCAGACAGCACATAAAACACAAAATCAGTGTGCCACACAATCACAGCCCTTAAGGCGAAATAACATACCTAACACACTAGTAATAGGTGACTCTATAGTCAGGCACACTGACGTCCAACTCACTAGGCTGGACAAGCAGAAGGTTACTGTTAGCTGCGTGTTGGGAGCCAGAATCCGTCACATAACACAAGCAGTCAGGTCACTCCAGAACAAGTACAAATATGACTCTGTCTTTGTTCATGTTGGTGTGAATGACCTGAGACGTACCTCCCTGGACTACATGAAAAGAGACATGGAAGAGCTTTCTGATCATGTAGCCCAGGCTGGTATGACCCTGACCTTGAGTAGCATCCTGCCTTCACCAAGAATAATACCTCAGTATAAAGAAAAAATGATCAATTTCAAAAATTGCCTAAGCTTTTGGTGTCATTCAAAGGGGATCCAGGGTCTGTCAGCCTGGGACGACATGCTCGACAAGCCATGTTGCTTCGCAAGAGATGGCTTGCACCTGTCACCCCTAGGCTTTTGAATACTGGCCAAGGCTCTTGCTACCCCCATAGTGCCTTTTTTAGGCAAGGCTCAAAAGCCAAACTCACCTCCGTAAACAGCACAATTAACAAAAAACTGAGGGTTATGTTACTCAACGCCAGGAGTTTAAATCTCAAAATGCATGCGCTCAAAGCACTCCTTAGTATGGAGAACGTCGGCATCTGTGCAGTAACTTGAAACCTGGTTCAAGGCTGCAGAGAGCACCCCAGCACTACCGGGCTACAACTCGTACCACATGTTTCGGCCACAGAACACGGACCAAAACACAAAAGGAGGGGGTGTATCCATATTCATCAAGGATACCTACACCTCCAGGTTAGTGGTGCAGCATGATACTTCTGAAATCATCCATGTGCAACTAACATCGGGCAAATCTGCAATGCAAATTGTGGCCTGCTACAGCTCACCCTCCATGACCCAGGACCACCACTCCACCTTTCTGGAGACACTGGAAAACAGAAGGTCCTACCGAACACCCTGATATTGGGCGATTTCAATTACCCTACCATTAACTGGGAAAACTACTCGAGTACAAACTCCCAGGCCCAGCTCTTTCTAGAATCCATCAACTTAAACGCCCTGGATCAGCTGGTAAACTCCTCTACCAGAGGTGAAAACATATTAGACCTGGTCATCACAAACATGGGTGACAGGTGTTCCACACCGGAGGTCAAACCGTCACTAGTTAGATCAGACCATAAACTAATCACTCTGGATGTCCACACCCCACCACCACCCCCAACTAAGGAAACTACAGTAAAAACTTTTCTAAAGCAAACTTCACCTTACTTAAGACAGAGGCGGTACGTTTCACAGCCCCCATGCTAAAGGATAATGCTGCCCAAGATGCAGAAATCTTTACAAATGCACTCTATGAGCACCTACAAGGTGGCATGGATCGTGTCAGCCCTAGCAAAACCAAGACTCACTCCTCTAAGAGAAGGAAACCAGTCTGGTGGACCCCTGCCATAAACAGGCTATACAACAGAAGGAGGAAACTAGTTCAGACAAAAAGCAAATCCCAAGAAGGAAAGACATCCCTGATCAGTATCAGTATCAGGTCCGTCATAAAAATCATCCAAGGCTAACTTTGAAAGAAAAATAGCCAAGGATTCAAAAGATAATCACAAAGCCTTCTTTAGCTATGTTAAGAATCTAAGTGGCAACTCGCAGATATGCACTGAACTAGTGCAAAATAGCACAAAATATACTGAACCTACTGATATTGCCAACATCCTGGCAGATAGATTCAGTGCAAACTTCACCTCCCTCTCACCCCCAAAAGGGCCCACAGCAAAACTGGAAAAGTGTAGTGTCCCAGAAATCACAGACGCACAGGTGAAAGTAGCCCTTTCAAAAGCCAAAAACACAACATCAATGGGGCCAGATGGTGTCCCAAGCTGCATCTTGCACGAACTACAGAACGAACTAACCCCCCCCACCTAAACACACTGTTCCACCTCAGGCTCTCCACAGGCTACATGCCCATAGAATGGTGCACAGCAATGGTTATTTCACTCCACAAAGGAGGGGCTACAACTGACCCTGGTAACTTTTGCCCCATAAGCCTGACTAGCCTGGTCTGCAAGGCTATGAAGCGCATCATCATTATGGAACTCATTAACAAAGACATTGGGAACCTCCAAACACTTGACCCAACCCAGTTCGGCTTTGTTAAGGGCAGATCATGCCTACTAAACCTGGCTGACTTCTTCGAGACAGTCACCAAGGCCATAGACGAGGGAAAGGTTGTTCACACAGCCTACCTTGACATAGCCAAGGCTTTCGACACCATTCCCCACTCGGGTATTACAGCAAAACTCACCAGCCTGAACATAAACCCCTACGTCACGAGATGGATTGCCAACTGGCTTACAGACAGAACTCACACGGTAAGAATAGTGGGCTCCAGGTCCGACTCTAAACCAGGCGCAAGTGGTGTCCCACAAGGCTTGGTCCTGGGACCCCTGCTGTTCAGCATATATTTCTCAGAAGTACAGGCAAACACAAGAGGACTATGGCTAACCAAGTTCGCCGAAGACTGCAATCTGTGAGCCATAAATGACTCTCCGGCTGACACGGGCATCCTCCAAAAGGGCCTTACTGAGACGGACACCTGGTGTCAAAGTCATGGCCTCAAGCTAAATGCCAAAAAATGCATAGTCATCCCATTTGGGAAAAACAAAACACCCATGAATTACCACATAGGTGGCAGCCCCCTTAATACAGAAGAGATAATAAGAGATCTGGGGACCCAGGTAGATAGTAATCTCTCCTTTGACAATCATATTGCCAAAGTAGGTAGTAAATGCTTCTATGTGGCCCATCTAATTAGTATAGGGTTGGCATCTAGAAATAAAGATTTTACTGATCCTTTACACACCACATTTGTTATTGCGTTTGTATTGCGTTTTTAGCGACATAAGTATAACTGTTTTTGCTTATCTCTCAACACTCTACGCTTGATATTGTGTCTTGTGACAAAGCTATAATTGTGCACTCTATGTTATGGTCACCTCGGACATTGCCTAGATCCTAATGTTACCCTGCTCTTAGCAATTTAGGCTACTTTTTCTGTGCTTTTTAACCTGTAAAAAGACTAGTGTCCTGTGGCTATAAGCTTTAGCATACAATTTGCTTACTGCGCCACCCACGTGGCGTGCGACTGAGTTCTTGGTTTAAAGTACTCGTTACCTTGAAAACAAGCGCTGTTCATGTATTTAACAGCAATGTTTGCCTAGTTTATTGTGCTTACACTTTTGTAAGGAAAACGTTTGTGTTATACTCCACCAACGCTGAGCGCTGTTCGGGCATTTAGCTGGGATATCACTAATTTCCCTGCATCTTCCTCAGTATAGTTTTTCACAACAGTGAAACCACAAGCGTATTTCCAACCACTAATGACTACTCCAACAACAGCTTATGTTTTATAATACTGTGCGACATTGTGTTTACTGATTTTTGGCCGACATGGCTATTTACAATGGTGCCAACTATTTTTTAGAGTAATCTAACTGACTCGGGTAACTGTATATTATCCCTCACAGCAGAGTCGACTTGGTTTAATCTACAGATGTGTAGGTGGTAAATATTTGTAGTGCCTTTATTTCCATACTGTTTAAAGCTCATACTAGTGTAGTTAACGTACCCCTCCACAGCTCCTGCTTGAAGGCGGCTGTCTCTACCTCATTTTTAGCTTGTTCAATTCTCTACACTGCAGACAGCCCTGCTCCCTCTAAATCTGGGAAGGTTGTTATGACCCCATATACTGCAACCCTGCTGTATACTAGCAGATCCCTGTCTGTGCTGCCCTCAATTATTTTCTTTTCTTACATGCATTACTTTACTACAGATATTTCCCTTGGATTATGAACCTCCAAAGTTCATTACTGAACAGGCACTTTTGACTACCTACTATTATTGTGAGGTACACATCTTGCTGCTATCCCTCTTACTGCTGACCTTTTTTTATCTGGCATGTTTGTACCATTCCATTGTGTTACTTGTTGTTTAAACCTCCTTGTTGCTGTTGCCTGAAGTAAGTAAGAACTGATTAGACAGCTAAATGCATGTATCTGACTGAACTTTGTACCATTGCATTTGTGCTACCTGCTGTTTTACCTCATCAATGCTGTTGCCTAGTAGTACTTAACAACTGTTTAGACTGGCTACTTGTAAACATCATATCTCAAATACTATTTGCAATGTTATAACTATTACTACTAGATGTTACTGCCTTCTTTAGTATATACGCTGAATTTCTAACTTTTTTTTTCTCCTCTACCTTTATTTCCCTTCTTACCCTAAGTACCCAACTCAATTTGTGCCTACTCCTGATACAGCCTCAGCCTACCTGGTGTGTTAAGAACCCTAACCATACGCTTGTGGCCTCAACCTCCAGCTTGCTGCACCCTCTATCAAGGAATACAATAAGTATGTTATGGACTAAATTTACCTGGTAAAACAGACCCTATCCACCACCAGTTTCAGGGCTTCAAGGTCCGCTGGGAGCCTGAGTAGCCAGCAGCCTTACCCCTATTCTGTACCTACCTAACAGCCTATACCCCTCTTCCACTTACCTTCACCCCCTCACTATAGATTTCTTTCTCTACGCTCTCCTTCACTTTTCTGCTCCCTTACAAACTCACCTTCATTTCCTGAACTGCCCACTAGGGGGCACCTTTCTCCCACCTATTCACTCCCCCTCTCCCTATGCTAGTTGGCAAACTTTTAACCATCTACTAACTTCTTACTGGTTCTGACTCCAACTTACTTGGTGCCTTTTAGTTTGTACTCCTCAAGAAATCTTTTTCTACTTTTCCCCTTTATTCCCAATCCTTCTCCACTCATAACTTACCTTTCCAACCTGTAGCTACCTGCATTGCTGATTGTTTCCTTGCTAACTTCTCTTCCTTTGTCTCTACCCGCTCCGTTCGCCCTGCGGGCTCACTCCGCTCCCCTACCCTACCCCCAAATCCCACCCACCCTCAGTGCATCCCCACTTATACCTACCTAACCACACCCCCTCTCCTTTTCCTCCAATTACAATCCAACTGCAACTAACCAATCAGCTCTCTTCACTCCATGCTTCTTCCTTTAACCACACCCTTTCACATACACCACGTAACTTGCCTAACAATACCACACCCACTTCACTTGTACTAGTTACTAAAAGTGACTACCCACCTTTAAAATGTACAAACTCCCCACCCTAGTACTCAAACATACCACAGTTGTGCTCTCACTTATTCCCACTTTAATATTAGCACACCTTACTACCTCCTATGAACAACCACTACTTTCACACCTTAACAACCCAGCTAAACAAACTTCCTCTTTAATTCCTACCTACCTCAACCATCACATCAACATAACTTCCACACCTAGCTATCTTTTACCTAGATATCATAGAATAACCCACATAAAACATGTATACCCAAATCCCAGTAAGATACCCCTTCCTCATAGTAAATATACAAACACTACATACCTAACCCTACTGCTCTCACTTAAGAATGGAGATATTCACCCAAACCCAGGTCCAATTGACTCCTCCTTAAATCAATCCATTTACCTAAACCCCACTGTTAACCCACTATTTAAAAAACCCAAAAACTCACTCTCAATAGCTAACCTTAACATACGTAGTATTAATAATAAAACAACTCAACTGCATGCTCTCTTAGAAGTGTACTCATTTGATATTATTTGTCTAACAGAAACCTGGTTAAAACCCTTAACAAAAGACAGCGAACTCATTCCTCCTGGCTATAATATCTTACGTCTCGACAGAGAATCTAAAAAAGGTGGTGGTATAGCTATCTTATTTAAATCCAGCCTTCAAATAACCACTTTCCATCAAAAACCTCCCCAAGACTCTAATGCTGAAATTCTTATTACCAAACTTAAACTAAACACAGTCAAATCAATCTTTATTATTTGCATTTATGTTCCCCCAGGAAATAATATTTCTACCATAGAAAAGTTCCTATGTTGGCTATCACTAAACTTACCCCAAGAAACAATCATCCTAGGTGACGTAAACATTGATTGGCAATCCTGTAACAACAAACATCCTACTAGCCATATTAACCTTTATGGATTCTCTCAGATTATTACCTCCCCCACCAGAATAAATAAAACTAACAAAAAAGAAAGTACCATAGACTGGATACTCACCAATAATCAACCCCATACATTTGTAACAGGAACCCTCCCTGATGATATAAGTGAACACTTATTAACCTACATCATCAGACTCAAAACCAACCCTCCTACCCAAAACATAACCAGAACAATCAGATCTAAAAAAAATTTTAACTTGGAGCTATTTCAAACTGAACTGAAGGCATGTAACTGGACACCCTTAAAACACCTTTCTCTTGACGAAGCTGTAGATTACTTTAATGCTAAGTTTCTGACCATACTTAACTACCATGCCCCCACACGCTCTATTAGAATTCGAACTAAATCTGCCCCCTGGCTCTCAATAGAAACCAAACTAAAAATCAATCTAAGAAATAAAATCTGGAACAAATCTCGCTTAACTAAAAACACAACTGATTACCAAAACTTCAAACAACTGAGAAATGAGACCAAAAAAGCAATAATGAACGATAAAAAAAACTACTACCTGAAACCTCAACATACTCGCCAAAATAACCCACAAAAGTTCTGGGCAAACATAAATCAATTACTACAGCCAAGTAAACCTGTCACACCCAACCCACAAGGCTCTGACATAAGGAACCCCAACCAAATTGCAAATAACTTTAATGCCTTCTTTACCGAAACTATTCAAACCCTAGCCAGTCAACTCCCCATCAATAACACAAACATATCTAACAACAACCTAACCCCCCCCCATTTCGCTTCCAACCTGTCCCAACAACTTATGTTCTCTCCCTTCTCAAAAAACTCAAATCATGTACTCCCTCTGCAGACCTAATACCCGCAGAATACTTGCAATTAACAGCCAAATCAATAGCCTACCCAATTTCTATACTGATAAACAGAACCATCACTGAAGGATATGTCCCTAAACTTTGGAAAATCTCCCACATTATCCCACTTCATAAGGGTGGAAATTCTACTGAAATCTCTAACTACCGCCCTATAGCCCTTCTCTCTCCCTTATCTAAGATTATGGAAAGGTGTATCCACAAGCAACTGCTTCACCACCTTCTCCAAAATAACTTACTCTCTAAAACCCAACATGGTTTCAGACCATCCCACAGAACCACCACTGCCCTCCTCTCCTTTACAGACACAATCAACAAAAATCGCAACAATAACACCCTTTCCTCTGTACTTTTCTTAGATCTATCCAAAGCTTTCGACATGGTCAACCACCAAATACTCATACATATTCTTCAATCCTTGTCAATTGATACCCAATCTATTAACTGGTTTAAGTCCTACTTAAATAACAGACATCAAGCAGTCCTCTGGAACTCCACTCTATCCTCCCAGCTACCTGTCAACATTGGTGTCCCACAAGGCTCCATACTGGGTCCCCTCCTATTTTCTTTATTTATCAATGACCTCCACCAAGTAGTTCCCAAAGCTACATGTATACAATACGCAGATGATTCTACACTAATCTGCTCAGCCACATCTGTATCAGACCTTCACTCCCTCACACAACACATATTTAAATCTGTAGAAGAATGGTTTTGCCAACGCTGTCTACTACTTAACCCAAAAAAAACTAAACTCCTCCTCATCACACCTTCCAGCAAATCTCCCCACATTGACTTTACTATAACATCAAAAAATGGCACACCTATAGCACAAGATCCTACTACCAAACTACTAGGCATAACCATTGATAACAAGCTTAATTTGAAGCCCATATAGACAACACATTGAAAACCATTAACAAAAAAATAGGCTCTCTTTACAGAATCAAACCTTTCCTCACTCCAGAATCTAGAACAACTATAGCCCACTCCCACCTTATCTCACCCCTTCTCTATGCCTCTCCCATATTTACCAACTTATCAAAAAAGAATTTGTTGAAATTAAACAACTCCTACCACAACATAGCCAGATTTGCCACAGGAAACCCTTACAGAACCCACCACTGTACTAATTTAAAACAACTAGGCTGGCTTGAATTTCTGCAGCAACTAAAAAATAATCAATTAGGCATAGCCCATCAAATTCTTTATCAACCTGACAAAACACCTATACTATCTACTCTTATTCTCCCTTACCATAACCTAAAGTCCCTAAGATCTGCACACAAACTTCTTATAGATACTGTCAAGTCAAACAACAAGGCTGGAGACTCTCTTTTTTCTAACACTGTTGGAAAAGATTGGAACCTGCTTCCCTCTGAACTTTCATCTATTCCCTCAAAATCTCTCTTTAAAAAGAAACTCAAGCTATACCTCAAAACACAATGGCTGTGCCCCTGTACTAATCCTGACTAACTTTATTTCATGACCCCTGACTATACTTCACATCTCTAATACCCAATTTCTATGTCAAAGTGGCACCCACTGATCTGTAACTCCTTCTTACTATCTATGAAGAAAAAAAAAAAAAAAAAAAAAAAAAGTGTGTACTTACTTCTCTTCTTACTTTACTATTTCCCTACTCTCTGTACTTTTTGTATTTTCTCCATGTATGTCATGTGCTACTATATTTTGTTTATTTCCTAACTACTGCATGTTTATATCTTGTAACTTTGTCACTAGTAACAATGTCTTAATTTTATCTAATTTTTACCTAATTACTTTACATGTACTTCTTTAATGGGATTTTATTTAGTATCATTATAATTATTAATTTGGAGCTTATCTCCCCGGGCCTCTACTGAAAATGGACATATATCCAGTTAGACTAGCCCGGTCAACAAATGTAAAATAAAATAAATAAAATAAATAAATTATAGTGCTCCTCTACTCGTCACTCATCAGACCCATCATAAAGTACAATGCCCCATTTGGGTTGTACCTCACAAGACACTTCCAAAAGCTGGAGAGACCACAAAAGTACCTTACCAAGAGGATTACTGGCCTCAAACATATGTCCTATGCAGCATGTCTGAAAAAACTCCGGCTGTACTCAGTGGCATATCGCTTACTCAGAGGTGATCTCTGCCTGACTTACAAAGCCATGTCCAATTCAGAATTGATGGACATGCTCCACCTAAAGAAATCCAAGTCACTGCGAGCCACGCTCTCTAGTGAGCTAAACCTCGCCACAGCAATAAATAGAACATGCTGGAGGGATAGGTTCCTGTCACAGAGACTCCCCATCCTTTGGAACAAAATTCTAAACTACATTAGGCAGAGCCCCTTACTAACACTCTTCAAGAGAAACCTTGACGAGTGGATGGATAACAGAAAATACACCCCTGGGATATACAACCACACAGACACTTCTGGGGAACGCTGGCACAGGTTCTCCAGCTGTGCCCCTTTTACCCAGACTATATGGTAGTACCCTGCCACCACCCAGCTAATAATTATCAGCTACTCAAAGGTCCTTAAAAGGGTGTCCAATTATTACTGTGCAATATTATTATCCAATTGATAGATGTGACTAAACAGTCTCAAGGCTTATTATAGTGACTTGGTACAGTAACCTCTATAAATATGCAATGTACTCTAGAGCTTGAATTATATCTACACAAACCAGCCACAGTTAAAAGGTTTTAAAATAGTAATAATAAATAATTAAAACCACAAGACAATACTTTCTACTACACAGTCAATGCTAGTCAAGAGTTCAGAGATCACACAGAAATACTTAAAATAATTCAGTAGTACAGTTCTGACATCATAGAAAAACAGTCTAATCTTTCTAGCTTCTAGCTATTCCTAAAAGAAAACACAAGTCTAAGATAACTTACATGTGAGCAAGAGGCAGTGCTGTGGGTTGGATGATCAAGACAAAAATGCTTAGTGCCTTCTTATTCTCTCTGTTTAAATTGCTATTGCAGTTCTGATAAACATTACATCATCTTTTTACACTTTCCTGGTGTTCCCAGGCGACACATTAACTGCATGTACATTCTTAACATCTCCCTTTTGTTATCTTGCAGCTGGTCAGGAACAGAGCAATACAAATACATTTGCATGTTTAAATCTAGCAATTTAACTATTGGTTAAACAATAGAAAGAATTTCTTCACCTAGACTTTTCGGCAGCACTGCTACTTCAAGTTACTACATGCTTTACTTTGGTCAGTAGAGTGCACTGTTGTCACATTTATTTCCAGTTCCACATGTAACAGTATTTTTTTACCTTTAAGACAGCAAGCCTGTAGTTTACATTCATATTTACAAATGACAGAATTATCTGCAAAATTCTATCTGGCTAGGCTGGCAGCCTTCACCCTTCTCTACCAGTCTTCACACGCCTATCCAAATTTACTCCATACTCTTCCCTCATTAGGTTTTTGCACTGCTTCACTCATCTTGTTCACTAGCTACCTCAGCAGTTGCTCACAAGAAGTCAAATGGCTCTCAGCCTTTTCTGTGTACTTACCTGTATCTGCTGGGATATCACAAGGTTTCATTCTTGGACCAACTTAACTTTTTCATTAATAATCTTGCTTCTCTCTCAGCTCATGTAACATCAATTCAAAATGCAGATGGTGCTTCTCTAATCTGCTTATTATCCTCCCTACCCTCACTCCAAACTATCACTCAAGAAAAATACACCTTTATAGAAACCTGTCTTCCTCACAACTACTCCTAAACCCTAATAAAACTAAAATAATGTTTTTTACTCTTAAATCCTACACATAAAAAAACTTCAACTTTACTATCCTGCCCTCTCAAAATTTACAACTAGGAATAGTTTCACAGACTAGACAGAACAGGTTCATCCTAGATGATCAACTTAAATTTGACAGACATATTTAGTACTTAGTGAGAAACACTCATTATAAATTAGGCCTCCTTTACCAAGCGTCTTACTTTCTTACTGCACAATCAAACAGAAAGTACTGTTATGCAAGTTGCAGCTACCCATAACAGTAGCTGTTTGATTTCCTCACTGCTGCAGTAGCCTTAGACTATATGGGTTATTTCCTGCCTGGAAAAAATGACTAGCCATCTTCTAAAAGCTCCTTCCCCACTCCTTCAGTCTGACTGCCTATTAGTTAATCCCATGGTGGGAAATCAGCAGTCAGAGTTAAGCTTTCTTAAGGACTTTCTTGCCCATATAATACGAGAAGAGCCTAACATCCCAAAATAAGCCATCAATATTAACAATAGGACATATAAGTAGAAACCAAACACAGCCCTACTCTATATCCCATCTACAACTATATACAAGAGTTGGGGGTTGGATGGTGGTTGCTGCTACTGCAGCAGTGAGGAATTTGAACATCTGCTGTTATGGGTAAGTGTAGCTTTCACAGCTGTACCATGTTCATCATTCCAAATACTGCAGTTTTACTTAGGCTGTGTGGGTTAAATACTAAAGTGTATCCATCCTGGGAGGAGTACAGATATGGATCCACGAGTCCCTCAAGAATGGTCCTAGCAAAGTTTGATATGGACAATCTAATATATAATACTTTGTAAAAGTATGTACAGAGAAAACCATGTAGCTGTCTCTAGAGTGCTTCTAGAGTCCTCCCGTTTCCAGAATGCCAGAAGACAAGACTCTAGTGGGATGTGCCTTGATTCTGGAAAGGATTTGACATTGTAGGATTAACAAAAAACAATAGCTGAGAGCAAGCACCTGGAAATTGTCTGTTTATACCCAGGTTTCAATTTTTGTTTCCTGATCGAAATTAAATAGCTAATCAGTTTTTTTCTAAAGGGCTTAGTTCTGTTAAGATGGTACCTGAGCTGTCCATGCACTTCCAGAGTATGCAGAATGCATTCTCTCTGTTTTTATATTCTGGGTAGAAAAGTGAGAGATTAAGGGCTTGATTCTAAATAAATTCTGAAACTACTTTGGGTATCTGTGACGGGTTTGTCCTTAAATATATCCTTTTCCCATTGAACTCCAATAAGGTTCACCCTCCATGAGAACTTGGAACTCAGATGCTGTTCTTGCAGATGTCAGAGCAACGATGAGCATAGTCCCCAAATCAAGAACTTTACAGTTTATTGATGGACAAGTTCAAAGGTGACATATTCAATTCCTCCAGTACATAGTTGAGATTCCCAGAGAGGAACAGCCTGTTTACTAGGAGGTTTCAGGTGTAAAACATCTTTCAGAAACTGTTTCACAACAAGAAAGAAGAAAGAGGAAGTTCCACATGCAGGCATGCTGAAATGGCACAGGATAAACCTTAAGCAAGGCCAGAGACAAGTAACTCACACAAATATTTGAGCACCAGTGGCACAAAATCCCTGATGAACCCCTAGTTATTGATTAGGCATCAACTAGGAAATCACTTCCACTTACTAACATAGGATTTTTCAAGAACAGGCTTTACTGCCTTCTTTAGTCCCTGCTGCACATCCTTGTGAAATAAGTGCCTAAAAAGTATTAAAACTGAGTCATCTAGGCAGTCAGTTGAAGTTTACTGAGTGTATCAAACTCCCCCTGTCTTGTGTTAGTAGATCCAGTTTGTGGTAATTACCATTGGCCAATTCCTTAAGAAGGAAGAACTAATGTTGCCTGGGTCAAAAGGGAGTCACCAGAAATATTTGGGGGTATCATTTTGAATCTTCTGAATTACCCTGGATATCAGTGGAAAGGGTGGAAATGCCTAAAAGCACATTAACTTCCAAGGGAATGAAAATCCATATTTTTCCAGACTTTATTGCAAGGAGTCATGGAGCAAAACCTATTTTAGTTGTCGGTTTTGAAAGGAGGCAACAGATCTATTTCAGATGTTTCTCAAAAGTGAATCAGTTGCTGGAAGATCTCCTTCATTCATTTTCCCTTCATGAGGGTCTGTCCTCGACCTGCTCAGCTAGTCTGCCATTATCTTTTGCTCTAATGGAATGCAGGATGCTTGGAGAGTTAAGAAATGCTGAAGAGCTGGTTCCCAAGCCACCAATGCCAGCCTGAGTAGGAAGTAGAACTTTGTATTTACTTGGATGTTGATATGCCACATGACTGTGGTATTGTTTGTAATCAGTAGAAGAGGCCCTGGCACTTCAAGGCATAGATCACAGCCAACATCTCTTTTCAGTTGATGTGGTTTGGTTTGTCTGAGGGATTCCATAGGCCTTGCACATTTACCCCTCTGGAAATTGCTCCACAAGCTAAATCTGACTCTTCTGTGTTGACAGATTGGTTTGGGGTCTGAGGAGAGAAGGGGAGACCTGGGTTTAGTTGAATATGTTGTTTCCACTAATGCAGCTCCCTTGTTATAAAGACCAAAAACTGGAATTTGATTCTCCAGCAAATGCAAATGCTTGGTCTATGTGTTTTTCCCTTTCTCTTGTGTAGTCTGGCAAGAGGTAGAAGCCATAGGTTCATAGGTGGGTACTAGGCTATCTGCCCGAAGGCATTTATAAGCCTAGCCAGAATGTGTTGGCTTTCGCCGTCTCCTTAGATTAGTTCCCTGTGCCTCTGTCCAGCAGAGGCACTGAAGTGATCCCCAAGGTAAACTTTCTGTTTCCCATCCACTCGTCAAGGTTTCTTTTGAAGAGTGTTAGCGAGGAGCTCTGCCTAATGTAGATTGGGATCTTGTTCCAAAGCATGGGAAGTCTCTGGGACAGGAATCTATCCTTCCAGCACATCCTATTTATTGTTGTGGTGAGGTTTAGATCCCTAGAGCGTGTGGCTCGAGGGGATAAGGTTTTCTTTAGGTTCATCATGTCCATCAATTCTGGGTTGGACATGGCCTTGTATGTCAGGCAGAGATCACCTCTGAGTAGGCAGTATGCAACCGAGTACAACTGGAGTTTCTTCAGTCGAGCTGCATAGGGCATCTGTTTGAGGCCATTGATCCTCTTGGTGAGGTACTTCTGTGGTCTTTCCAGCTGTTGCAGGTGTCTTGTAAGGTACATCCCAAATGGGGCGTTGTACTCTAAGATGGGTCTGATGAGTGATGAGTAGAGGGGCACAGTGACCACTTTTGATCTGGATACGAACCCTTTTGTGATTAGGTGGGCCACGTAGAAGGATTTTCTAACCACTTTGGCAATGTGATTATCAAAGGTGAGACTACTATCTACTTGGGTCCCCAGATCCTTTATTACGTCTTCCGTATTTAGGGGACTGCCACCTATGTGGTAGTTTGTGGGTACTTTGTTTTTTCCAAAGGGGATGACTATGCACTTTTTGGCATTTAGCTTGAGGCCATGATTTTGACACCAGGTATCCATCTCAGTGAGACCCTTTTGGAGGATGTCTGTGTCAACCGGAGAGTCAATTATAGCCCCTAGTTTGCAGTTGTCTGCGAACTTGGTCAGCCATAGTCCTCCTGTGCTTGCTTGTACGTCTGAGAAGTATATGGCGAATAGGAGGGGTCCTAGGACTGAGCCCTGGGGAACACCACTTGTAACCGGTTTAGAGACGGACCTAGCTCCCGCAACTGTCACCATGTGGGTTCTGTCGGTGAGCCAGTTGGCAACCCATCTTGTGATGTAGGGGTTTATGTTCAGGCTGGTGAGCTTGTCTATAATACCAGAGTGGGGAATGGTGTCGGAGGCCTTAGCAAGGCCTAGGTAGGCTGTGTGTACCACCTTTCCCTCTTCTATAGCCTTGGTAACTGTCTCAAAGAAGTCCACCAGGTTTAGGAGACATGATCTGCCCTTAACAAAGCCAAACTGAGTAGGGTCCAGTGTTTGGAGGTTCCCAATGTCTCTGTTAATGAGTTACATGATGATGCGCTCCATAGCCTTGCAGACCAAGCTAGTCAGGCTTATAGGGCGATAGTTCCTGGGGTCTGTTGTGGCTCCACCTTTGTGGAGTGGAATAAACGTTGCTGTGCGCCACTCTATGGGTATGTAGCCTGTGGCGAAGCTGAGTTTGAACAGTGTGTTTAGGTGAGGGGTTAGTTCATCTTTGAGCTCGTGTAGGACACAGCCTGGGACACCGTCCGGTCCCATTGATGCTGAGTTTTTGGCTTTGGAGAGGGCTGTTTTAACCTGAGTGTCTGTGATTTCAGGGACTCTACATTCTTCTGGTATGGTTATGGGCCCTTTTGGTGGTGAGATGGGGGTGAAGTTTGCTCTGAACCTGTCTGCCAGGATGTTGGCGATATTGGTCGGTTCAGTGTATTTTGTGCCATTCTGCACTAACTCCGAGAAGATCTGAGCATTGCCACTTAGATTCTTGACATAGCTAAAGAATGCCTTGTGGTTATCTTTGGAGTCCTTGGCAATTTATCTTTCAAAGCTTGCCTTGGATGATTTTATGAGGGATCGTAATTTCTTGCTGATACTGATCAGGGATGTCTTCCCTTCTTGGGATTTTACTCTTTTCTGTACTAGTTTCCTCCTTCTATTGTATAGCTTGTTTATGGCAGGAGTCCACCAGACCGGTTTCCTTTTCTTGGAGGAGTGAGTCTTGGTTTTGCTTGGGATAGCATGATCCATGCATTCTTGTAGCTGCCCGTAGAATGCATTAGTAAAGGATTTTGCAGCTTGGACATTGTTATCCTTCAGCATGGGGGCTTTGAAACTTTCCACCTCGGTCTTAAGTAACGTGAAGTTTGCTTTTGAAAAGTTTTTCATGGTGGCTTTCTTGTCCGGGGGTGGGGGCGGAATATGGATATCCAAAGTGATTTGTTTATGGTCAGATCTAACCAGCGAGGGGTTGACCTCTGGTGTGGAACACTGGTTGCCCATGTTGGTGATGACCAGGTCCAATATGTTGTCACCTCTGGTGGGAGTGTTGACCAGTTGAGCCAGGGAATTTGAGTTTATAAATTCTAGGAAAAGTTGGGCAAGGGAGTTAGTACTTGAGTAGTTCTCCCAGTTAATGTTTGGGTAATTGAAATCACCCAATATTAGGGTGTTTGGTAGGACATTTATGTTTCCCAGTGTTTCCAGAAATGCGGAATGGGGGTCCTGGGACATGGTGGGTGATCTGTAGCAAGCTACAATTTGAATTGCAGTTTTGCCCATTGTTAGTTGCACGTGGATGATCTCTGAAGCATCGTGCTGTGCCACTAACCTGGAGGTGTGGGTATCCTTGATGAATATGGATACGCCCCCGCCTTTTGTATTTTGGTTTGGGTTCTGTGGCCAAAATGTATGGTATGAGTTGTAGCCTGGTAGTGCTGGGGTGCTCTCTGGAAACTTAAACCAAGTTTCTGTTACTGCACATATATAATTTTTCTCCATACTGAGGAGTGCCTCGAGTCTGTGCATTTTGAGGTTTAGACTTCTAGCATTGAATAGCATCACCCTCAGTTTTTTGTTACTTGTGCTATTTACGGTGGTGGGTTTGTTTTTTGAGCCTTGCCTAAAAAAGGCACTATAGGGGTGGCAAGAGCCTTGGCAAATATTCGAAAGCCTAAGGGTGACAGGTGCAAGCCATCTCTAGCGAAGCAGCGTGGCTTTTTGAGCATGTCATCCCTGGCAGACAGACACTGGATCCCCTTTGAATGACACCAGAAACTTAGCCAGTTGTTGAAATCGAGAATTGTTTCTTTATATCGTGGTATCATTCTTGGTGAGGCAGGATGCTATTCAGGGTCAGGGTCGTAGCGGCCTGGGCTACTTGATCAGAGAGCTCTTCCATGTCGCTTTTCATGTAGTCCAGGGAGGTACGGCTCAGGTCATCTACAGAGTCATATTTGTACTTGTTCTGGAGTGACCTGAGTGCTTGTGTTATGTGGCGGATCCTGGCACCCGACGGGCAGCTAACAGTAACCTTCTCCTTATTCAATCTAGTGAGTGGGGCGTCAGTGTGCCTGACTATAGAGTCAACTATCACTAGTATGTTGGGTATGTTATTTTGCCTTAAGGGCTGTGATTGCATGGCACACTGGTTTTGTGAAGTATGTGTTTCATGGTTTGTGTTGGGGGGTGGAGGTTGCTTGGATGTTTGCTTTGGAGGTCTCTGTTGGTTTTGCAGATTTTTATTTAGAGCCTCTGAGTATGTTTTTGTGTATTATTTATGTGTGCTTTTTGCCGATGCTGGTTTAGTGGGTCTATATAAGACTGGTGGTGTGATGCAAGTATTTCCCTTCTCCTCTTGACTGTCTGATCCAGTCTTGGGTTGAGAGAGCTTAGCCTCTAGTTTGGCTGTATAACTGCATCTCTCGCATGTATTAGTGTTTGGTGGTAGGACAAGGGGGTTGTCTGAGTACATGAGGCAGTTGTAACAAAATACCCAGATTCACCAGTTGAACTGGGGAGTACACCTGAAACTGCCCTTTGGACATGCCTGGCTAGGTACAGGGAACTGTTTTACTGGATGGCTGGTAAGGTCAAATAGAGAGCCTTGTCCTTCTGTACAGTACAGGAGGGTCTAGTGCTAGGGTTTGTAAGTGCTTGCTATAAGTTTTGAGCAAGTGCCGGGCTGAGAAATGAATGGCTTGAGTGCTTAAGTTGAAAGTTTGTCTAGTTCCAAGGGAAATTTGAAGAGGAGACTTTGTGGAGCCAAGAATAGTTTTACCCTAGCTAACCGGTGCTGCCCGGCGCGTAAAACCGAGCAAATATGGTATTTATAGCAGGGAAATGAAAGAGATAGAAATTTGCCCAAAATGGCCAATAAACTACTAATTTCTGGGCTGAAACCACTCCTCCAGGGACAGATAGGCTGCTCAAAGCTCCCCTCTCTCACAGGTGAACAGAGAAACTGCCTTCTATCCAGGTAAGGTATGGGCAAACACAGAGATTTGTAATACAGCCCTGAATTCAGCACTAACCTGAAAACTGGACTATACTAGCTCAGAAAGGTGGGAAACAAGTATATATATATATATATATATATATATATATATATATATATATTTTTTTTTTTTTCAGAAAATAAAGCAGATACACTCAAAAAAAAACAGTTTAAAAGCACAGAAAAGGGATAATTATAGTTATATATCACAGATCAGAGTTGTAGTCAATGCCCCCATTAATAAAGTAGGAAGAAATGCAAATACAGTAAAAGCAGATGAATACAGATGAATAAAGTGCAATTATATATATATATATATATATATATATATATATATAAAACAATAGAAAACAAACAAACTAATTTAAACAAGTTTCCCAATTAACCAGAAAAAAGCTTAAAACTGAGCCCTGTTCCAGCAGTCTTCAATCAGACAAGTTCTAACTGCACACCCCAGCTTACTAGGGTGCAAGGGAACCTTCTCCAAAAAAAAATGGCCTGGATCAGTGCTTCAAGTTATACAAACAAAGCTAGATTCAGCAGGCCTGTATCTGGTCTATGCTACAGCAACAAGGCGCACCAGTTTCAGAAAGAAACAGTTCAAATAAGCAGTCACAATAAGCCTGTGACCAGAAATTCCCAGCTCAGAAGGACAGAATCCAGCCTCTCCTCCCACAAGAGTGCAGACCCACAAACCTTCTTAATATAGAATAACTGGCTTGAAGCCCAAGTGCTTAAGCAAGAACTAATACACTTTTAGAATAGCAGACACTGGGCCTTCAATCAGCAATTCCCAGCTTAGAAGGATGTAAGCTACCTGTCCTGCCACAACAGTGCAGACCACAAACCTTCTTAATGTAAAACAGCCTGTATGAAGCCCAAGTGCTTAAACCAAAAGACTTAGAATAACGGTTACAATTTAATCAGGCTACGACCAAGCAGTAATAAATTCAGTAGAATAAATAAAATTGAGTACTTTTAAGAAAAGCTAAATAGAATAGGAGGAAACACAACTATAGCAAAAGCAAATGAATAAAGAGCAATATATATATATATATATATATATATATATATATAAATATATATATATATATATATATATATATATATATATATATATATTAGTGCAACAAGAGAGGAAGGAAGAACCTAGTTGGGCTGGCCTTCTCAAATCTTCTCTCTGCATTAAGTAGAGTGAACACTAGACTCAGAATATGATCTCACTGTACTCAGTTAAGTGAGCAAATGAGATGGACCCAGGAGGAGTGTTCTAATACAGACTTACAGGAGGGGCGGGCAATTCCAGAGCCACCAACACTAATACCAACACAAGAACAGGCAGGGTGGGTGGGGAACTAACTGCAGAGAGACACACAGCACACTGTTCAGAAACACACAATTAGGAAACAGAAAAAAATGAAACTACAATACTTTTAAAACTGCAAGTTTGTACTTAACAAAATACTAAAATTCACTACAGCAAGTTTCACTTAGCGTCAGCTGGTAATGCAGACGTTTGTAGCCAAGCAAGTCTCTAAGGAGTTGAGCATAGATTCTCAAAACTATGTGGTAGCACTTAAAGTACAGAGGAATCCCTCTAGGCTATTAAATATCAGATAACAAAGAAGTGATACCAACACCCCCTCTATAGCAAATTAATTGTAGAGAGACACACAGCACACTGCCAAGCAAGTCTCTCAGGAGTTGAGCATAAAACCCTAGAACCCTTGAATCCTGAGGAAGTCTCTCACAGAAGCCTGGGACTGATTGGAGAAGTTCAAGAAAAATTACAGATAAAGAACTACCTTGTTTTGTGTTAAAAAGGCATTTTGAAGAGAAGAAATCTGTAAGACATTCCGGAAACACAATCTTGTGAGATGAAGTCAAGGAGTGTTTTGCGTTATTTATCTGGAAGCCCAGATGGGTCAAAACAGACATAACCCATGTTAATGACTCTTGACATCTGCATGTGGACTATGCAAAAATAAGCAAATTGTCTAAAAAGGAAAGACGTGAATGACATTCAGTCTGCAGTAACCTATGAATGTAAATCCTAAACATTCTGTGACGAGTCCTCTAGCTGTATGTAAACCAAAGGGTAATACACAGAACTGGTAATGCATCCCAGAAACAGAGAACATTAGAAATTTCCTGAAGCCTATGGCTATAGGAATATGTTATCTTTTAGGTCTAGAGTTGCTAAGGAACTTATGATAGAAGTGATCAACATTTTGTACTTTGAAGCTTTCACATACATGTTTAGAAATTAAGGATTTAGTAGTGGCCTTCAAGAAGCTTTTTTTCCTTTGGTGCCTGAAACATTCATTAATGGAAGCCCTTTCCACTTTGACTTAAAGGCACTGATTCTGTGGCTCCCTGGGTGTATAAAAATTGAAGAGCCTGAGAAAAAATTCTGTTTGGTTTGGAGGGTGGGAAGGAATTCCCCTGAAATTAGTTTTTTTTTTTTTTTTTATCTGATGTCATCTGTAACCCTCCTACACCACTTTTAACACCCTGGAGTCCAAAACAATCCTATACCAAAGGGGAATATTGGGGGCCAGGTCTTTTGGGATTGGGGAAGAGGGTAAGAAATGCTGTCATAGTCACATAGTCATTTTGTGCTGTTGGTCAGTCGCTTTTTCTAAGAACCTCTTTTTTTTTGTTACCCTCCAACCATCTCTTTTTTGCATTTTGTTTACCGGAAAAGGGCCAAACAATACCTCTTTATTTAAAGCTGAATCCAAGTTTGCAGACTTTACCTCATCAACAAACTTTTTGGTTGCATACCAAGCATATCTTCTCAACACTGTGGCAGTAGCAGTGGCCCCAGATATAGTATCTACACAATCATGCACACTCTTCAAAGCATGTTTAGATTCCTGAGAAAGGGTAGAAACAGTTTAGTTCAAAAAAGAGCTTTCGGTAGGAAAAGTGGAAGCCAATTTCCTAGTGCAGTCCACATGACGTAACATATATTACTACATATATGCCTGTGGTACCTTATATACCTTGTTTTTGTAAGGACTGACAGCAGGGCATCAGAATAAATATAGGCAGTGTTCAACATATCTTCCATGTCTGGCTGTAGGGAAGGGATAGGAGAGCAATGAAGTATATCAATTGTAACATATTGTTATATCTTCTTAATTCAAGGGGAACATGTATTTTCTACCATAAAAATACCTCAGTTATCTTTGCAAAGGTCTGATTAAAAGAAATTACCTCCAGATGAGGATATGAATTACAATTTTCCTCCCAGTCAGAGAATTTGGCTTGGGAATCTACAGGAGAAGAAGCCCTCTCTCTTTAAAAATCAGAATCATTAGACTCCTTAGGAATAATTTTACAGAGAATGCCCATCTGTAAAGTGTTCTGCATACCAGGATTTACTGCCTGTAATACCTGTCTATTCAATATAAGGGATTCCACATGTTTAACAGTAATAACTTCATTAGAAGAGCAGTGTTTAATTTTTTTTAATAGGAGTTTCAAACTTAAGAGGACTGACTCAAAGGAAGGACACTTGCCCTGTCTAATGGTCTCTTGCCTCAGTTACCCTGAGAAGATTCTCACGGAGTGTCTCCCAGACACAGAGAAGATAGCTGTCCATTACAATATTGAGCACTGGAACAGCTGAAGTCGATGTGGATGACCTTTGGTTCATGATGGCTGAAAGACTACAACAGGGGAAGCCGAAGAAGTAAGTGAGTGGTCTGAAGAGCAACCAAGGGCCTAATAGACTGAGTCCGCAGCAATGGCAAGGGCTCCTTGGTAAGTGATTTTTTTTCTTTCTAGGTACTGCAGGAGAAGAACTAGATGGGAAAGAGTAAGTACACTTGCTGTAACCAAGGTCGAAGCAGCAAAAGAGGTAAGAGTAGCCGGAGCGAGTGGGTTGAAAGGTAGATTGTCACTGAATGTTCACAAGCTGCACCGTTGCACTCACAATACTTTCCCCAGTCCCTTGGATTATAAAATGTAAAAGCAGAACAGGATCACTCTATCAGTACTGTTCAGACACTTGCACATATATACACTGGCAGAATGAAAATGTCAAGTAGGTTGTCACAAAGTGAGCATAATCATTACACTGACACACACTTCCCCACCCATTGCTCTGTAAACATTCATGTTCCACAAATTTCAAAGTTCAGACAAGTAATACACAATATTTCACAAAATCCCCCTGTCAGTGCCATTCAAACATTCACATATACTCACAGGATAGAAATGGCAGGAGGTTGTCACAAAGTGTGCATAAGCATTTCACTGATACCCAGTTCCCTACCAGTTTCTCTGTAAACTTTCCTGTTCTACAAAATTAAAAGTTTACACAAGCAGAACACAATTTTTCACAAAATTAGCTCAAAATACCTCTGTAAACATTCTAAGTTAAAAATAGTGGTCTCTGGTTAGGTCTCTAGGCTTGGGAGGGTGGCCTAATGGTTAAGGTGCTTGCCTTATAAGCACAAGGTTCAGGGTTTGTGTCTCACAAGGGATAATTGACTAGGCTTAAAATGGCTCGCAAGAGCAGTTAGCTTAGTACTAATCTATGAACCTGACAGGAAACTTTTGATACTGCAAATAAATACCAGGTTTCTTAAAGGGGACATAACACTTTTAGTTAAAAATAGATAAAATGCTAACTTTGTAAAATGGCAATCATTTCTGAGAGAATGAGTTCCTCAATGTGAATTTATCTACTAGAAATGAACCTCTTAGCTGATTGCTACTCCTATGAAACCTGTTTTTTTTGTGATATTAAGAAAGTATTGAAGAAAGCTTCACTCAGACTGTTAATTTCCCTCCATGGGATTAACCAGTCAGCAGTCAGAGTGAAGGAGTGGGAGGAGGAAGAGCTTTCTGAAGCTGGCTGGTCATAATTTCCTGGGCATTAACAACCTGTGTAGCCTAAGGTGTACTGTGGCAGTGGAAATGCTGAACATCAGCCGATATATCCTTTCTCTTGTCAAGCTTACTCATGCCTCACATATCCTTACAGACATTAACTTAACATCAATCCAGAAACTCAAACTATGAATGTTGCAGCAAAAACTGACAAATGTGCTACCAAATTGCCCAACTGAACTCATTCATCACTGTCTAGCTTTTAAAAACTGAACTGGTTCGAATTGCAAAAAACATCAGCTATACATAGCTAAACATGGCACATAGTATACTCTTCTTTCCTTACAAATGCCCCCTTCCCCTCGCTCAAATCTTACAGTGTTACACTCCCACAAGGCCGCTTTGTTCATCTGACACAAATCTACTTCGGATCAAAAATTCATATAGTACCTTTGGTGATTCTCTGTATTCCAGTCATGTATCTAAATTGTGAAGTTCTTAATACTATTATGCTAATATTCTCCATCTGCTTCAAAATCACAGTATAAGACTACCTATTTAATTCCTGACACTGCTCTTGTTACAGCACACCTGGCTAAACTTTTCAATATGTCTTTTGCTTTTTTCTACAACTATTTATATATTACATAGAAACTTTCTTTCCTTTAACTCCATTCTTTCCCACTAATTAAGCTGTTTGCCTTTTATCGATATGGAAACCTGTGATGTCACCCTGTATGTCAGCTGTAAACTGTTACATTTACACTTACACTCTGCAAACTGATCCAACAATCTTCTGTTTAATAACACCACATTGCTATCCTGTTTCTTCTTAATTATAATCATATCCACTCTCATTAATACCCCCTCCATACCTCTCAACTGTCCAGACTTTTTTTTATATTTTTGGTCTGTTGTTCATAAAATTTGTGATTTCTGGACAACCACTGAGGACTGAAGTCACTAAATAATGACACATATTTCAGTTTTGGACTTCATACCCTTCAGAAAATGCATGCTAAGACACACCCCATTATTCTAGCAAACTTCTAAGTTTATAAGAGCAATATTTAAAGTCTGTCCTTGTTATTTGGCCTTCGTCCCCACAATTAATTTAGACTTTGTCCAGATTTGTTGCTGTTAGAGTTTGAGAGGTATGATCCTGTTCATATCTTTCCGCCTCTTTACACACTTGAGTGTCTTACAGTTTGCTTTGTAATTATTCTTTCTGCTTTCTCCTGAAAACAATGATTGCTGCAAGTTGTTAATTTTATCATGTTATATTACACATTTCTGTATTGTCCACATTTTTCCTTTTTACTGTAATTATATATAATTTTATGGAGTTTTTCTTCCTGGGCTTCTATTGAAACTGGGTTTTGCATGGACCATTTGGACCATCCCAGTAATCAAACACAAAACAACTATAGAAATAGCTTTTATCTGCAGTTTTTAACCAGGTAAGTGAGTTGTTCTGCTTATCCTTCACAATCTGGGCACATTAAAGTACAACATCAGAGGCGAGAATTTAACACAGATAAATTTAACTATGCAATAATAAATTATGTAATTATGTAAAATCATAATACTTATAAGATGATAAAGTATGAACATGCTTGACAAAGTATGAGAAATATTTACATATATATATATATATATATATATATATGTATATATATATATATATATATATATATATATAATATCTATAATCTATCTATATATATATATATATATATATATATATATATATATATATATATATATATATATATAAAATAGTGTGTATAATTTTACACATTAGAGCCGTATCCAAGATGTAGATTGCTTAGTAAAGTGCACAAAACATTAATGTTTGAATGCAGAAACCATTTAAGTTTAGCCCGGATCACAAAAGCATTTATTGTGTAAATGTTCACTAAAGTTAATTTGAATGCTTGCAATGTTTGGTTATCTTTTAACATCATTTGGGATGTGGTTCCATAGACAAGCTCCTATTCTGGAAAGGCTCTTTTGCCTGTTGCATTTTTAAATTTAGGTCTGGCTAGTGAAAAACAATCACCTTGGATGCTTCTTAGTGAATGGTTTACTTCTGCAGTTGGAAGTAGCCTTTTTGTGTGAAGAGCAATAACCAAACTGAAGAATTTCATGTATCAGTGTACCGGTGGGGGGGGGGGGATAGTCTGTTTGTAACGGGTAACCAGTTGACACAATTTGAAAGATTACAGTGTTGCATGGTTATATGTGCTAGCAGAACAAATCTGAAACTGTTACAATCAGAGTAGGATTAGGTTTAGCAGATCCAACCATTTTGGGAGACTGCTCTCCCTACCAAGGATTGATAACAGAATATAGGAGAAGAGGTTTCAAGAAATTGAATCAGGAGAGGAATGTGATGGGATAGATACAGTTTTTTTCTCCTCTGAATTCTGATTTAGACTCTGAGGACAGCATGTCATCTGAATCTTCCTCCCTGAGACTGTTTCCAAAATGTGCCAGTGTTTTCAGTGGGAGAATCCTGAGGCTTCTTAGTCCCTCAGAAAATACTGTGAAATGCTACAACTGGAGTTCCCAGAACCACCTCACATCTCCCCCAGTGCTGCAGCCATTTGCTGTTGTTTTTGCCACAGCCTGCGGTTTCTTTTAATAGCCAGTCTGCTGCACCTAAGAAAGCAGGTAGAATGTACAATGTTCCTCAGTCTTTGTTTCTGTACACACAGACTTGACCCAGCAGCTATAGAGCTTTAGTCAATCCTGTTTCTGCCAAGCATTTTGATAACACTAATCCTTCCCTGTCTGACAAGAATGGTAAAATAATTGATATGTTTGGGGAAAAAGTATATGCTTCTTCAACTTTAGTTTTTAGAATTTTAACTGTCAGGCTCATATGTAAACGTTTATTCTTACTAATTTTGAAAGTAAGAGGAATGTTTTATCTGCAGTTCTTCCTTCTAAGGAAAATCTGCTTTGTGTGGTTTAGTTTCTTCTAGTTTTCAGGTCACTACTCATTGTTTAAATTGTGTTTATGAATATGTTGATACTACACCCAGGGCTGTTGTGACTGATATTGTGATGAGAAGGTTTGCCTAGCTGCCTTCACAGAACCTCCCAGAGGGTTTAAAAAATGAGATTTTAAATTCATCCATGGTTAGAGATTTAGTTTTTGGTCCCTCTGCTGCAGAGGTTATCAAAAAATGTGATGACTAAGTCCCCAGAAATAGATAGTATTCCTGTGGAAGTTTGGAATTTTGGAGGGAAAAACTGATAAAGATCTGGAAGGTTTTGTTTAACAGTATTTTAAGAGGAGGAGAAGTACCAACATCCTGGAAGAAAGCAGTGGTAACTGTAATACCTAAAGAGGGTAAGAATCCATCAGATACAGTTTATACAGGCCCATTTCAATATTAAACCATGATTATGAAGTGTTATGTATATAATGGCTAAAATAATGGCAAAAGTGATGCCAAATTTAATACATATGGGTCAGTGTTTGGTTTTGTGGAGGGGAGGCAAACATTTGACAAAATTAACAGAACATTGATGATCCAGAGGGAGGCAGAATGTAAGAAAATACCATTTGTTGTTGGTGGGTCTTGATGCAGAGTAAGCTGGGACTTTATGAGCAGGGCACGGAGATATTTGTTAAAGTGAAAGTAAGCTTTATTGTTGACCAGATATGCACAGCAGTGCAAGCTGAATGAAATTACATTGCTTTGGTCCCCGTCCAAGACATAACAGTGAACACATAGCTTGAATGACAGTAAGACTAATGCACATACATTAATAATTAAAATATTAACAACACAATAAATTACCACAATTGGACATGAAGATATTATTCAATATTCTACTAGCAGGTGTTGCAAGACTATGACTTTATGTAGTGATTGCGTAGTGGTATGATATATTCTGATGTTCATATTGCTCACTCCTGACTATTGCACATTCAGGAAGTAATAGCATAAGAAATCAGGCTAACTGTACCAGTTATTGAAGCAATTTGCCAGAGTGATTACTATAGATGGTACTTCACAGCAAGTGGCATATTGATCTAATATTCATTATCATGCCTGGCATTCAAGTTCAGCAGCCTTATGGATAGAGGGAAGAAGCTCCTGTTCAGTGTAGATGTTTTGCAGTGTAAACTGCTGTACCGCCTGTAGATCAGTGTGTGTGTGTGTGTGTGTGTGTGTGTGTGTGTGTGTGTGTGTGTGTGTGTATGTGTGTATCTTTAAGAAGCTATCTAAGGGCTTGCACAAGTGTATAAATAATAAGCACATGTGAGCCTGACTGCCATTTTGTAGTTAGCTGTTGAGATGTAAGCATATATGTCTGTGTAGTCTGTTAGTTAATCAGTTTGTTTATATTTTGTAATGCTGCTATCCATCCTGATGTGTTTCTATGTAACAAATCATATAAATGAACTACCCCGCCTGTTTGTCATGTATACTAGAGAGGGATGAGAGACGTGGTGTCAGAAGAGGCATGACTAAAGGGCATGGTGTTAAAAGGAAGTATGGCCAAAATGACTTGTTGTCAGAAAGAGTTCCATTTTCTCCAATTTGAGTCTGAGAGGCATCTGGTTGGTACTGGAGGATGTATAAGAGTATATCATCCCTACTGCACGTGTAATTCACAAAACATGTCAGAAACGAATTTCAGATGTTAAAACTTGCTCAAATAATTTTTTCACAAAATATGAAACGAGGCATACAGAACATACAGAACACTCTAAATGATATTTGAATAAACAGATATGTTCAATATTGATAAAAATATTCAAATTACTGTGGAAAACATTTGAAATAAAGTCTGAATTGCATAAAATTAATAATATAAGAGGAAACAACCGTATTTTCGCTAAGCACGTATTTTTCGTATTGATTAAATATATCTGAGTTATCAGAAGTGTATAAAGTGTTTGCATGTTTGTGCAGTATTACAGTAAAGTTATTTCACAAAATACAGCCATTACAGAGTATATTTTGCAAAGTACAGTATTTTGAAGAGTTTATTGCACATCTGAATGTTATTACAAGCTCACAGAACAGATTGTTTGTACATAAATACAAGGGCCATATTTTCAGTGTGTATGTGCATACTTTATGGGCATGACAGATAGATTTCGAAAACCCAGTGCACTTGTGTTTAACAGTAATATTGCAGAGAACTGGAGAGTGTTTCAGCAAGATTACGACATTGTCATACAGGCTGCATTTTCTGATAAAGATGACCATGCAAAGGTATTTGTTCTGCTTAATTTAGCTGGGTCAGAAGCCATTGAAAGGGAGCGTTCATTTATGTATGCACCTGCTATCTTTGCAAGAGTGGGGGAAACCATCATATTGTTGTAACAGCTGAGTCAAGGGAGGACCTTGAGTGCTCAAAACCTAAATTTAGACAAATGTGTAACCCCTAGACAAATGTTATAGACCCAGTCTCACATATTACCATTACAACCTCAAATCATACACATAAACACACAAAGACATACTCGGAGGCTCTGATCAAAAATCTACCAAAACAGCAGAGGCCACCAAAGCAGACACCCAAACAACCACCACCTCAGAACACAACACCTGCAACACATAGACCTCACAGTCAGAGTGTCAAACAGTCACAGCCCTTAAGGCCAAACACAATGCCAGACACACTAGTCATTGGTGACTCCATAGTCAGACACACTGACGTCCCGCTCACCAGACTGAGTAAGGAGAAGGTCACAGTAAGCTGCCTGTCGGGCGCTAGAATCCGCCACATAACGCAAGCACTCAGGTCTCTCAACAGCAGGTACAAATATGATTCAGTCATTGTCCACGCTGGTGTAAACGACCTGAGACGCACTCCTTGGACTACATGAAAAGAGACATTGAGGAGCTCTCTGATTATGTAGCCCAGACAGGTATGACCCTGACCTTGAGCAGTATCCTACCTTCACCAAGAATGATGCCACAATACAGAGATAAGATGATCAGCTTTAACAATTGGCTTAAACACTGGTGTCATTCAAAGGGGATCCAGTGTCTGTCTGCCTGGGATGACATGCTGGACAAGCCACGCTGCTTCGCAAGGGACGGCTTGCACCTGTCACCCTGGGATTCGGATATTGGCAAAGGCTCTTGCCACCCCATAGTGCCTTTTTAGGCAAGGCTCAAATTCTAAACCTACCACCCTAGAACACAAAAAGGAAAAAACTAAGGGTAATGCTGCTCAATGCCAGAAGTCTAAATCTCAAAATGCACGACTCGAGGCCCTTCTCAGTATGGAGAACATCGATGTCTGTGCTGTGACAGAAACCTGGTTCAAGGCTCCTGAGAGCACCCCGCGCTATCAGGTTTTACCTCATATCATGCCCGCCCCAAAATCTGGACAATACCAAGAAAGGAGGGGGTATCCATATTCATCAAGGACACCCACACCTCAAGACTGGTGGCAACGCACGATGCATCGGAGACCATCCAGGTGCAATTAACCATAGGCAAGACTGCTCTGCAAATTGTAGCATGTTACAGGCCACCCTCACAAACTCAGGAACCTCACATGGCCTTCCTGAAAACACTAGAGGGGATAAATGTATCACCAAACACCATCATACTAGGTGACTTCAATTACCCTAATATAGACTGGGAACACTACTCAAGCCCAAACACCCTAGCCCAAAAGTTCCTGGAATTCATAAACTCAAATGCCATGGAACAACTAGTCACCATCCCCACAAGAGGAGATAACATACTTGATCTCATCATCACGAACATGGGAGCACAATGTTCAACACCGGAGGTGTACCCTCACTGGTGAGATCAGACCACAAACTAATCTCGCTGGAGGTCCTCATCCCACCCCACCTGAAATAAAAAGACCACAGTAAAGAACTTCTCAAAAGCCGACTTCACACTTCTAAAGACTAGTGTGGTCTCCTTTAAGGCCCCGAGCCGGCGGAAAACAGTACTCAAGCCGCTGAATCACTTACAAATGCCTTCTACCAGCACCTGCAGGACTGCATGGATAAGGCAATCCCAAGCAAAACAAAGACTCTTTGTACCAAAGGCAAGCATCCAGTCTGGTGGACCCCAGCCATAAACAAACTCTACAACAAAAGGAGGAAGCTACTACAAGATAGAGCAAAATCCTTAAAAGGTAAGACACCCTTGATCACTATAAGTAAAAACTAAGAGCTCTCATAAAATCATCCAAAGCAAATTTCGAGAGAAAAATAGCTAAAGACTCAAAAGACAATCATAAGGCCTTCTTTAGCTATGTTAGAAACCTGGGAGGAAACTCCCAGATATGCTCAGAGCTAGTTCAAAATGATGTGAAGATTACTGATCCTACAGACATTGCCAACATACTGGCTGACAGGTTCAGTGCAAACGTCTCCCTCCCTGGCCCGCAAAAGGAGAGATATCTATACCAAACGATTGCAGCCCCCAAACATCTCCAGCGCCCAAGTGAGAACTGCTCTCTCCAAAGCAAAAACACAGCATCCATGGGACCTGATGGTGTCCCCGGCTGTGTGCTCCATGAACTCAATGAGGAATTAAACCCACAGCTAGGACAGCTGTTTAATCCAAGTCTTACCTCTGGATACGCACTCCAGGAGTGGCGACTGCAACTGTGGTACCACTTCACAAAGGCGGTGCCTCCACCGACCCTGGAAATTACCGCCCATTAGCTTGACAAGCCTTATCTGCAAAGCCATGGAGAGGATCATAATGGACCTCATAAATAAAGACATAGGGAATTTGCAGACTTTGGATCCAACCCAGTTTGGCTTTGTCAAAGGCAGATCATGCCTTTTAAACTTGGTTGACTTTTTCAAACAGTCACCAAAGCCATTGATGAGGGAAAGGCAGTCCATACAGCCTACCTCGATCTGGCTAAGGCCTTCGATACAATACCCCATTCGGGTATCATTGAAAAACTCATCAGCTTAAATGTCAACCCATACATCACAAGATGGGTTGCAAACTGGCTGAGTGACAGAACCCACAGGGTCAGAGCTGCTGGCGCCATGTCAGACTCAAAGCCTGTCACAAGTGGTGTCCCACAGGGCTCAGTCCTGGGCCCACTCTTGTTTGGCATCTACTTTTCCAAGTACAAGCAAACACAGGAGGGTTATGGCTGACAAAGTTTGCAGATGACTGCAAACTGGGCCATAGTAGAAAACACATCTGACACAGATATCCTTCAGAAGGGTCTCACAGAAACGGATAACTGGTGCCAGAGCCACGCCTAAAGTTAAATGCCAAAAATGCATAGTCATACCCTTCGGGAAAAACAAGGT
Source organism: Protopterus annectens (assembly GCF_019279795.1). NCBI lineage: Eukaryota > Metazoa > Chordata > Ceratodontiformes > Protopteridae > Protopterus > Protopterus annectens. Next base: position 1,590,449,704 of record NC_056731.1, read on the forward strand.
TACCCCTAGCTACCAAATAGGTGGCAATCCACTGAGCACAGAAGAAGTTATCAGGGACCTGGGGACCCAGGTTGATAGTAGTCTGTCATTCGACACCCATGTAGCTAAAGTAGTTAGGAAGACCTTCTACATTGCCCACCTTATCATGAAGGGATTCTCATCTAGATCAAGGGAGGTCATAGTCTCCTTTACTCATCACTCATCAGACCAATGATTGAGTACAATGCCCCATTCGAATGTATCTGACCCGACACTTGCAGCAGCTGGAGAGGCCACAAAAGTTCCTCACCAAAAGGATAAAGGGTCTCAAAATCTGTCCTATGCTGCCCGACTGAAAGAACTCCAGCTCTATTCAGTCGCTACCGCTTGCTCAGAGGTGACCTTTGCCTAACATACAAGGCCATGTCAAACCCAGATTTGATGAATATGCTTCACCTCAAAAATCTAGATCCATCAGAGCCACAAGGGCGGGAGACTTAAACCTTGACACGGCTATTAATAGGACGTGCTGGAGGGATAGATTCATCACCCAAAGACTCCCTATGCTGTGGAACAAAATCCCGTTACATGTGAGGCAGAGCACCTCGCTGGCCTTGTTCAAGAGAAATCTTGACCAATGGATGGGAGATCGCAGATATACCCCAGGGATTACCTCAGTGTCACTGCTCGACAGAGGCACAGAAAAATAATGGGTATAGTTCCCCATACTAAAGGGGTGGCCTAAGCCACAAAACGATGGGCTAGGCTTGTAAATGCCCTCGGGCAGATAGCCTAGTATGAACCTATGAACCTATGAACCTATGAAAGGCATAGGGATCAAAAGCCTGGTGAAACTTTTCCAGCATATATAACTGATTTTAGAAATAAGGCTAAAACGTGCAGATGTGGTGATTTAAGGGATGAGTTGATAAATGAGAGACTTGTGTGTAGTATTGAGGATGATGCTGTGAGAAAGATTTTGCTTTGTGACAGTGATTTAACTTTGAATAAGGCCATTGAGATTTGGCAGCTATACGAGCTTACAGAAAAGCACACAAATATGCTTGCAAATGAGAAATGCATGTTTCCAGTAAATTCTAGAGCTCATTTTGATAGTATGCAGCACATGGTTAAAAGAAACAGGCCCAGAAACATGGCAGCAACTGTAGCTCCTGCAGCACCCACTGGTAAACCTCAGAGCTTTCCAGCAATTCTGGAGTTTGCACAGTCTTTGTGAAGCATAAGAGTGAGTCAGAAAACTCAAAGAATGGGCCCCCCACCCTGTTTCATTGCCAGCTATCATAATTGTGACAAAAATCATGACTCTAAAAGGGAAAAATGTTTAGCTTTTGGTCAGCAATGCCACAAATGCAATAAATGGAGTAATTTAAGAGGTTTTGTAAATCAAAAGGCCCATATTATCTTATTAAAAGGGAATATTTTAAGAAATTAGTTGATCAATTAGAAAGCTGCAACCATGCTCTTTATGTTATGGTGATGGTGTGTCAGTGCTTTATGAAGTAGTTAATGCAGTAAATTTATGGGCAACGATTGAGGTATTTTGTACTGTTCAGATAAATAGCAAGCCCAGAGAGCTCAAAATTTACACAGGTTCCAAGTGCAATGTTATGTCATCAGAAACATTTGCTAGAGTTTGGCATGATGAAAGGCTTGATTTGGCAAAGTGTGCGAAGCTTGTTGCTTATGGTGGTGAAGAAATTCAGACTGAAGACTCAGTTGTGCTTTCATGTTACTCTGCTGGGAGATGTTACAACTTGTTATTTCCTGTGGTCAAGAGGCACATCCAGTCATTATTAAGGCTCAAAGACAGTTTGAAAATGGGACTGCTTTCATTTAACAAGGAAGTCCATCAAGTTACATTAAAAGACCACTACTCTAATTTCATCCAGTATATTTTTTCTACCTATGCTGATCTTTTGAAGACAAACTAGGGAAGCTTCTAGCTGTGCACTCCATGAAGTTAGATACAGATGTCAGTCCAGTTATCAGGCCTGCTTAGAAATTTCCAATAGCTATGCAGGACAGAGTCAAAGCCGAGCTAGATAAAATGGTATGACAAGGTGTGATTTGTCCAGTTGGTTCATGTTCTCCAACTGAATGGGTATTTTCCATCATGGTGATAGCTCATAAGAAAAGCTGAAATGACATCAGAATATGTATTGCTCCACAAGATTTAACAACGCACTAAAAATACCTCATCATCCAATGCACACTGTCGAAGAAACCGCAGCTCTGATGCCAAATGCCACTGTGTTTTCTGTCTTAGATACAAAGAGTTCATTTTGGCAAATTTTGCTTGACAGGAAATCCTCATTGCCAACTAATTTCAGTACTCCTTTTGGCAGGTACAAATTTTTGAGAATGCCATTTCAGATAAATTCTGCAACAGAAGTCTTTCAAAGTGCAATGGAGCAACTTTATTCTGGGTATCCTTGTTCTGTTATATTAGACCACATACTAGTAGGGGGTAATGGTGAAGCTGAGTATGACAGAAACCTTAGAAAAGTTCTGGAAAGAGCACATCAAGTGAATCTTAAGCTCAATCCACATAAATGCAAATTCAGGCTACAAGTAGTTACATATGTTAGTCATTTATTTACTAGTTCAGGCCTACGAAGAGACCCTTCTAAGCAAACAACCATTATCGAGATGCTAGCTCCAGACAATGTTCAAGCCCTGTAATGTTTTCTTGGCATGGTTAACTACCTAGGCAAGTTAATTCCAGACTTGAGTCAAATATCAGCACCACTCAGAGAGATGGCACGTAAAGATGTATCCTGGTCATGGTTAGAACAGCACCAAAGAGTATTTGTTGTCCTGAAACAGAGAATTGCCAGTGCACCAACTCTCAGATACTATGATGTTCACAAACCAGTTACTCTTTCATGTGATGCTTCGAGATTTGGTTTAGGTGCAGTCCTTCTGCAAGAGGGTCAACCTGTCGCCTGTGCATTGAGAACTCTTACCCAAACTGAAATGCAGTATGCTCAGATCGAGAAAGAGCTTTTGGCAATTGTGTTTGCATGTTCAGAGTTTTATGATTACATTTATGGTAGACCTGTCCAGATCGAAACAGACCACCAACCTGTAGTCACTGTTTTGAGAAAGCCTATGCATACAGCTCCAGCTAGATTGCAACGTATGATATTGACATTGCAAAAGTATAATTTCACTCTTGTCTACAAGAAAGGCAAACTTCTTTATCTTGCTGATACATTGCCCAAATTGCCCAGAAACACCACTGAACAGCATGAGACTGAGAACGTTGATTTTGAAGTTGTGGAAGTGAGAAAATTTTTCTTCCACACGTCTTGATGAGCTGAGAGATCATACAGCCACAGATCCAGTTATACAGAGGCTCAACCACTTTATTCAACAAGGATGAAATAAATATTGTCCACCAAAGGTTATATGCTCCAAAAAAAACAGTCAAACAAATCAGAAAGAATAGAACAACAAACCAACAGGCCTTAAAATTCCAGATACTTTAACAAAACCTCCTAATGGGAGGTTTTCTAAAGTATCTGGAATTTTAAGGCCTGTTGGTTTGGTGCTCTATTCTTTTTTATTTATTCAACAAAGATGGCCATCAAAGCAATCTAGTTTACTTCAAGAAGTGCAAGCTTATTTTCTTTACAGAGATGAGATTTTGTCTGACAATGGTATCATCATGAAAGGTCTAAAAGTCATTGTTTCAAAGTCCCTGCAACCAGAGTACATTACTATCTTGCATCGTAGTTACCCAGGAACTGACTCTACCAAAAGAAGGGCGAGAAGACTAGTATTTTGGCCTTCTATGTCACAACACATTGAGAGAATACTTTCATCTTGTGTGTGTAATAGTAATAAGCCACATCAACAGAAGGTACCACTTCAGCTAAACCAGATTCCTGAACTACCTTGGTCGACAGTAGCCACTGGAATTTTTTAATGGAATGGTCAACATTATTTGGTGTTAGTGGACTCTTACTCTAATTGGTTCAAGATTGACCTACTTCCTAATCTAGCATTCAATACTGTCATTACTAAGATGAAGTGTCATTTTACAGTCCATGATAGTCTGCGCAGTTATTTCTGACAATGGCATGCAGTTTACAAGCCAACAGTTCAAAAGATTTGTCGAAGAATGGGACTTTACTCATGTCATGAGTAGCCCAGAGTATCTGCAGTCAAATGGTTTGGCAGAACATGCAGTTCAATGTGCAAAACAGTTACTAGAGAAGTCAGAATGAGACAATAGTGATGTTTTCTTGAATCTCTTGAATATCAGAAATATTCCTCATGCTAAACATCTTGGTTCACCTGCTCAGAGAATTCTGTTGAGACAAACCAGAACCACATTACCAATCAGTAGTCATTTGTTGGTTCCATGGGTTAAGAACAACAAATCAGTGAAAACAAATCTGTTGAAGCATTATTTATCCCAGAAGTCCTACTACGATAAGACCAGCAAACCTCTCAATCCATTACGAGAATGAGAAGTGGTGAGGATACAGACGTCCAAAGGTTATGACTGGATTGGAGTCGTGAAGAATATTTGTCCAGAGCCGAGATTGTACAGTGTGGAATCACAAGGAGTGGAGTTTAGGCAGAATCGGAACATTTGATGCCGGAGTCCGAGCCTGTGCCACAGCACATAGCCTGTGAGAAAGACTCTTTATCCCACAGTGAGTTGTCCAGTGTTCCAGTTTCAGAGGAAGTTCCACAGACTATTCCCATTACTGTGATAAATCCAGAAGTTCCTGATACCAGTTTGCTCACTGAAGATTGTCCATGTTTCTAAATCCAGTCCAGATTGTTATGTTACCAGATCCGGTGGCATCTCCAGACCATGTAATAGATACACAGCAACTTGGACATGAACATTGTGTTTGTTTCTAATGTCTGTAGTAATGAATGTCTAGCTCCAGTGTTATTTTCAACTAAGGGCAATCTTTTTAGGAGGGAGGATGTAGTTCATTGTGTTTGTATGTATCTTTAAGAAGCTATCTAAGGGCTTGCACAAGTGTATAAATACTGAGCACGTGCAAGCCTGACTGCCATTTTGTAGTTAGCTGTTGAGATGTAAGCATGTATGTCTGTGTAGTCTGTCGATCAGTTTGTTTATATTTTGTAATGCTCTTATCCATCCTGATGTGTTTCTATGTAATAAAGCATATGAACGAACTACCCTGCCTGTTCGTCATCTATACTAGAGAGGGACGAGCGACATTGCCTGCCTAAGGAAAGGTGGAAGTACATGCCATGGGCAAGGTGAATGGGATCGTTGATTATCTTCCTAGCCCTTCCCACACTCCAAGTCTCATGCAGATCATCTATGGATGGGAGCGAGGAACCAATGACTTTTTCTGCTGTTCTCACTACCCTCAGGAGAGCCTTGCGGTCAGATTCTTTGTAGTTGCCATACCAAACTATGATGTTATTTGAGAGGATGCTCTCGATTGTCCCCCTGTAGAAGACTTGAAGATGGGCTGAGATAGATTTGCCTTCCTTAGTTTCTGTAGGCATTACAGACGTTATACCTTTTTCACTGCGTGGCTAATATGAGTCGACCAGGATAGGTCATCTGAGATGTGCACTCCCAGGGACTTGGTATTTTTGACTCTTTCCACTGCCACCCTCCTTAATTTCCAGAGGCTGATGTATCTCCTGAGTCCTCCTGAAATCCACTATTAATTTTCTGGTCTTGCTTACACTTAAGGACAGATTGTTGCTGTCGCACCAGCCTATCAGATGCTCCACTTCATCCCTGTAGGCTGTTTCCTCAGCATTTCTGACAAGACCTATGACAGTGGTATCATTCGTGAACTTGATGATTTTGTTGGATTCATGCTTGGCCATGCAGTTGTGCGTCAACAAGATGACCAGCAGAGGACTCAGGATGCAGCCCTGAGGCACACCTGTGCTCAGTGTAATACTGATTGAACTGTTATTTCCCACACATACATTTTGGGGTCTGTTATTGAGAAAGTCCAGTATCCAGTTACATAGGGTGATGTTGATGCCCAGCTTGATCAGCTTCAATTTCAGATTCTGGGGGATGACAGTGTTAAAGGCAGAACTAAAATTGATGAACAGCATTCTGACATATCAATTCTTGTTCTCTAGATTTGCCAAGGATTCATGAAGTGCTATAGCTATTGCATCAGCCATGCAGCTGTTAGATCTGTAAGCAAACTGTAATGTATCCAGTGTTGCAGGTAGGCTCGAAGAGATATGATTCTTCATCAACCACTCAAAACACTTCATTACTGTTGATATAAGAGCAATTGGCCAGTAATCATTTAGGCTCGTTGGTTGGGATTTCTTGGATAAGGGCATGATTGTTGTGTTTTTGAAATAATTGGGTACAATGGCTAGTTGCAGGGATATACTGACTGTATCTGTTAGTACAGTGGACAGTTAGGTAACACAATCTCTTAGAATCCTTCCCATAATATTATCAGGACCAGCTGCTTTTCTTGGGTTTACTCACCTCAGGGTCTTCAGAACATCAGATGTTCTTAGACATAGCATCTCCTTACCCTGTTCAACAGGCAGCTTATTTGGCACAGTGTTGTTGTCCATATCAGATTTGCTGAAGTAGGTCTTTAGTTTGTTCAGAAACTGTGTGTTGTCATCATATGGGGAGGATGCAGGCCTGTAGTCATTTATGGGTTGTAGGCCTTACCAGAGAAGTCTGAAGTCTCTTTGGTCAGAGAAGTGCCCCTGAATTTTACATCCGTATGTCCACTTAACCTCCTTTATACCTCTGCTTTGATTTGCTCTGGCCTCTGTTAGGGCATCTTTGTCTTTTGATTTAAATACAACATTCTGTGCCATTAGGAGCTCATATACTTCATCAGATAGTCAGGGTTTCTGATTAGCATGCATGGTAATACATTTGATGACTGTTACGTCATCAACACATTTTGAAATATAGGCCATTACAGATTCTGCATACTCCTCCAGGTCAGTATGGTGGTTCTTTACAACTGCATCTTTAAACACCAACCAGTTTGTACATTCAAAGCAGTCCTGTAGTGCCAAGACTGCTCCCTCAGGCCATATCCTTAGTTGTCTGGTTGTAGGATTGCCCCTTTTCAGCCGTGGTGTGTATGCAGGAAGCAGCATGATGGTTTGATGGTCAGAGTTGCCCAGATGTGGATAAGGTACTGCTTTGCAGACCAGGTTTACATTTGTGTACATCTTATCCAGTTGTCTCCCCTCTTGTTGCAAAGTTCACATGTTGATGGTAATGGGGTAATACAGATTTCAAGTCAGCTTGATTGAAATCACCTGCAATTATATGGGTAAACTCAGGGTTCTTATTGTGGAGGTCATTTATTGACAAATACAGACTGTTCAATGCCAAGTTGGTATTAGCACTGGGGGGATGTAAACAGCTGTTATGCTCATGTCATTGAATTCCCTAGGCAAGTAGAAGGGTCTGTATTTTAATGACATGAACTCAGTGGTGTCTGAGCAGTGAGAAGCAATTATTTCACAGTTTGTACACCAGTTGTTGCTGATATACACACAAACACCCCCTCCATGAGATTTGCCATTGAGAGACTGATTTCTGTCAGCACGAAATAATGACATCCCCACCAAATACTTGCATTTCCTAAAAAAATTATGAGGTTGGTTAGGAGGATATATGAGAGCTCGGAGATGAAAATTAAAGTGGATGGGGTCCTCTGATAATTTCTGCTTGATCAGAGGAACCAGGTAGGGGTGTCATCTTTCCCCTTTGTTATTTGTATTATATTTAGAACCACTGACAAAGAAAATAAGGTACTCAGAAATTCAGGACATAATTGGTGTGTTAGTCAAGAAAAGCCAGCTTTATTTGCAGATGATAGTATTTTATACCTGACAAAACCAGAAAGAGACATTACATTGTTGTGGAACATTTTGAGACAGTTTCAAATGTTTTCGGGATACAAAATTAATGAAGCTAAAACAAAAGCAATAGCAATATGAATTGGTTTGGCAATATCCATATTTATGGGGACATGATAAAATTGAAGTATTTAGGAGTATGGATTAAAAATTATTCTGGTGTGGCAGCTAAGGATATGTGGGAAGAGACTAAACAAAAGAATATAAAAACTGAGAAAATGGAGGCTTTGTTATATGGATATGGATAGCAAGATACAAGCAGTTAAATGTTTAGTGTCCAATTAGTTTTATACACAGGTCAGCCATATATTTATCAACCAGAGGAGAAGTTGTGGATAGCAATTAATAAAGAGCTAAAGGACTCTATCTGGGAGGGGAAGATGGCAAGAGTCAAGTGGCATAAGCTGATTCTTACAGTAGAACAGGGCGGATTTGGATTACCTGATTTGAAGGAGTATTTTAGAGCTGCACAGTTAAGGCTGCTATACTTAGCACAAGCAGAAACCTATAATTTGAAGTGGAAAGGGATGAAACGGGGAAAGCTCAATAAACAAGGAGCAACTGGGATTTTGGATGCAGGCCTTTAAGGAGAATAGCAATAATAATTCAGAATATTATATGTATAAAGTAGCAGAAAGTATCGTAAGAACTAAGCCAACACGGGAATGGAGAAAAGAGATTCTTCTGACAGTGATGACTGCAATGAGGATATAGACAAGAGGTAAGAGGGGGCTGGAATTTATTGGAGAGAACTGGCAAAGGAACCAAGGTATTGAGAGCAAATAACTAGAGAAGGAAAGATGATAGAATGGGAAGATGTTACGAATTTGTTTTGGCTGCAGGCTAGAGATTGCTTTACCTATCAAGGACTGATATCAGAGTATAGGCAAAAAGAAAGAAATAGGGTTCCTAAACAAAAGACCAGCACTGGTAGAGCTTTTAGTAGAGTCTAGAACAGAAGCTGCCATTAAAAACGTAGAGCATATAAAGTATTGCATGGTAACTATAAGAATCAATCAGAGGAGGTTTGGGAAGAGAGATTGGATAAGCAATTCACAAAGAAACAATGGGAGAATATATGTATGTCTCCCAAATATGCAAGTAAATCTAGAAGATTTAGAATTTTTGCTTGGAAATGTTTACATAGATATTTGTATACTCCAAGTAAACACCAAAGAATTTTCAGGTAGACAGCAAATGTTGCAGCTGTGACAGGGAAGAAAGAGGTAATTGGGAACTTATTTTCTGGGAGTGCAGTGAGTTGGTGGACTTCATGGATTCCCTGGATGATGCACTGGCGGAGATGCTGGGTGGGTAGATTGGTGTGACGAGGGAGATGATTTTTCTGAGTTATGATACAGAATCAGAATTGCCTAGACATAGTAAGGCCTTGCTGTGTCTAATTATGATTGGAGCCAAAAAAAGCAATTACTAGAAAATAGAAATCAAAATCTAAACTAACTGTACTAGAAGTACTGAATATAGTAACAGAGATAAAACAAGTGGAACTGAGATCTTTAGAAAAGGGTAGGAGCAAACTACATAGGAAAAAATGGGATTTGTGGGAACAATACATACAGGGGAGGAAAGAGGTTTAAAAGAAGGTAGGACTTAAATGAGCTATGTAATGTCTGACTAAAAATGATTGGGTAGATTATAAGGGATGCATAATGTTTGCAACTGGAAGGGTGTCCATATGGTTTGTGATGTAAAATGTTTGCAACTATGTATGTATGCCTATGTCATAAGTGATGAATTAAGAAAGATATTTCTTGTTTAAAAAGGGGAGGGGGAGCAGGAATTGAATAATTTATGTAATGTTGCTTAGGTTATGTGATATATAGCAATATATGTGAAGTATAAAGTTTATAAACGTGAACTTGATAATACAGTTTGATTGCATTTATGTAAATGTAAATTTGCCGATGTCACAAGTGATAATTCAATAAAGGTGTTTAAAAAATGTGATGAGTGGGGAAAAGTTGATACAGGGAATCTCACAGATTTTTCAGCCCTCCTTCTGTAAATTTTCCAAGGGTTTTTTTACTCCTTCATCCAGTTTTGGCAAGAAATAAAACAAACAGTCTTAGCAAATTGCTGGTAAGCAGACATTTGAAAAAAAATTGAAGGAATGTTACAAAAAGAAGGCATCCCCCCCCCCCCCCGCACAAAGGACAGGCATCCTGATAGTCCCTTATCCCTGTCTTTCCTAAACTAGTTTGTGATAGTGTCCAAGTTCAAAATGGTTTCATTACATAATCTCCTACCATTTCTTCACCATTTGAGTTTTTTGGTAACAAAAGATGCTTAACATCACATCCATATCTATCCAGACTTCAGGCATTTATTAAGGTTTTGTGTGTCTGCGTCTTACACTTTGGACTACCCACTGCTCCAGAAGTGTTTACAAAGTGTCTAGCTCTAGTTATATCACATTGCAGGCCACAGGATAATCATATTTTTACACATTTAGACAGCTTGCTTATCTTTGCAGAATGCAGACTGTTTTTCAGAGTGTCAGGAATTTCTTACTTTGGTGAGAGGTCTCCCAGACAGTGTGTGATTTCAAGAGAACACCCATCACACAGTACTGTGTTCCTGATGTATTAGGCACCCTAGTACAATGAGTTTTTCTTCAACAGGAAAAAATAGATCTATATTTAGATCTGTTCTAGGGGTTTTCCACTCAGGCTTCAGTCACGGTGGGGGAACACTTAAGGATTCTAAATGTCATGGCATCTATGATTTCACCTCTGTCAAGACTCCAAACGAGAAATATACAATGGTGTCTGATGTCTCTGGTTGCAGCACCAGCACCCATTTTCTTTCCAGATTCCAGTTCTGGGATTTGAGAGAAGAGAAGTCATTTGGTGCAGACATCAAGAATCCCTGAATCCAGGTCTCCTTTTCTCTCCTGCAGAAAACAGTCAGTCACCACAGATACCTTGGAATTTGCTGGGGGAGCAATGTCAAGGGGATAAAACTGCAATGTAATCAGGACAAAAAAAGCAAAAACAAGTACATAAATGTAAAAGAAATTATTGCCGTTGTCAAGGCACTCAACTCTGTAAATCACCTTTGGTCCTCAAGACAACTTCAAGCTGTTATGGACAATACCACTGTGATATGGTACATAAACAAGCAAAGGGAAATCAGGTCTTATCTCCTATGCAGACTAGCAATGTTAGCTTGGGATAAAGCTTTACAGCACAGTCTCATTGTTCAGCCTTCCTGCATACTGTTAGAGTAAAATTGTGTGGCAGAAAGCTGAGCAGTACATTACAGCAACTTCTTCCCATGCTTGGCAAGGGGTTTTGGCTGGTAACACTGGACCTCAAGGAGGCATACCTGCATGTCCCAATCAGACAAAGCTGCAGAAGATACCTCAGATTTCTTGCAGGTTCAATCCACTATCAATTCTCTGCATTGCCCTTTGGCTTATCTACTGCACCCAGAGTATTCACGAAATGCCTGGCATCAGTAATCACCTACTGCAGACTTCAAGGGATACAAATTTACCCTTATTTGGACGACTGCCTGATCCAAGCGGACAGCAAGCACATACTTCTGGAACATTTGGCTTATGCAACATGGTTACTGAATTCTCTGGGATACACAATCAACGAAGAGAAATCCAGGCTAACACCATCTCAGAAAAAAACTTTCCTGGGTGCCAACTTGGACACAAACACCCAGATGACCTACCTTATGCCAGAAAAACAAGGGCAACTAACTCAGTACTTCAAAATACTAGCAAATTGTACCAGGCTTACTGCAAGGAAAATCCTGCAGGCTCTGGGCTTCATGGCATCTTGCATTCTTTTAATCCCATGTGCAAAGTTGCATATGAGAAAACTTCAATGGTACCTCAAAAACCTATGGTCTCAACACAGCCACAATTTGGAAACAATAATACCAATAATTCCATGTTTGCAAAAGGAACTCCTATGGTGGGCCCAAGCATGTCAAGCAAACACAGGTCTCCCATTCTGCAAGCCTCAAGCAAATCAAGTCATCACAACAGACGCCTCAGATTATGCCTGGGGGGCGCACATGACAGGCAGGTGCATTCAGGGCAAATGGTCCCAAAAGGAAAAGCACCTTCACATCAATCAAAAAGAAATGCTAGCAGTGATAAATGCAATTACAGCATTCAAGGACCTCCTGCATCCAGGACAATTATTGATAAGAACAGACAACACCACAGTAATGTGGTACATAAACAAACAAGGAGGAACACATTCATACCCCCTGTGCAGACTAGCCATGACACTTTGGAATTTGGCTCTGGAATGACAAATCGAACTTCAAGCACAGTACTTGCCAGGTTTGGAAAACACACTGGCAGACAATCTAAGCAGAAATATGACAGATCCGTACGAATGGAAGTTGCATCCTCAGGTGTTTACAAAGATAATCCAAGCGTGGGGGAGGCCAGACATAGATCTCTTCGCCTCCCACAGGAATCACCAATTGGAAAAGTTTTGTTCAAGGACCTTTCATCCAAAGGCCTGGAGGGTGGACGCCCTTTCATTCAGTTGGACAGCATGGACAGTGTACGCTTTCCCACCTCTGCCTCTTCTGCCCAAGGAGCTCTTGAAAACAAGAGCAGACAGACCGAAGATGATACTGATTGCTCCAGACTGGTCAAGACAGCACTCGTACCCACTCCTGAGGAGCCTAACACATACTCCTCCCTGGCCTCTACCTCTAATGACTCTTCTGCTGACTCAGCACAGCTACAAAACTCTTCACAGTCAGCTGAAAACACTCAATCTCGCTGCATGGAAAATTCCTTAACACCACAACAGACACTACTACTCACCAAAGAGGTGCAGGACGTCATTCTGGAGGCCAGAAGGCCATCAACTAGAAAGGCTTACTCCGCAAAATGGAAACGGTTTTGCTCTTGGAATGAGAAAAAAGGCCAGAACCCTAGAAAACTGAATTTGCCTCAGGTATTACAGTATCTAACTGAGCTGCTGAACAGTGGACTTTCATTTTCCTCCATAAAAATCCATGCCTCAGCCATTTCTGCAGAATTCAACACGGATCCACCGTTATTCTCTCACTCACTTGTAAGACAGTTCCTCAGAGGGGCTAAGAATATAAGACCACCAAGGAAACAACCAGTGCCAGCCTGGGATCTTAATTACATTCTGGAAAAATTAACATTGCCTCCCTTTGAACCAGCTGCCTCAACAGATTTGCAATATTTGTCCTGAAAAACAGCTTTCCTTCTGGCCATTACCTCAGCTCGTAGGGTTTTGGATCTACAAGCCCTCATGGCTGTGCAGCCCTTTCTCATCTTCCATCAGGACAGGGTTTCCCTCCGAACCAACCCGTCATTTATGCCTAAAGTGGTATCCAGGGTAGATTTAAATCAAGCCATACACTTACCTACCTTTTACCCCAATCCTCAAAACAAAGGGGAAAGGCTGCTACATTCCTTAGACATCCATAGACAGCTACGTTATTATTTGGACAGAACAAAACCTTTCAGGAAATCAGAACAACTTTTTGTGTCCTATGCTGTAGGAGCTCAAGGGAAGCCTATTACCAAACAGACAATTTCAAAATGGATAGGCCACTGCATACGATTTTGTTACTCCTATCATGGGAAATCTGTCCCTACAGGCATCAGATAACACTCCACCAGGGCCACAGCTACCTCTACAGCCTTCCTCAGAGGAGTTCCTACCAAAGATATTTTGGAGGCAGCCACTTGGAGTTCTGTGCATACCTTCACAAAACACTACCACCTGCCTTTATATTCCAAAACTAGAGCAGGCTTTGCCACTGCTGTGTTGCAGGGCATTCTGGCTCATCCCAGTTCCACCTAGTGCCTACCACCCTGTGCGTAGCTTTGGGATTCCACCCATATGTGATTACTGCAGCTGTATGCGCAATGAACATAGTACAGTTTTGTACCTACCATAAATGTAGATGTTCGAGTGCTAATACAGCTGCAGTACAGGTTTCTCTCCCTCCTTCCCCTCTTGGTAAAGGACTAGTGGCTAACACCTCCTCTTACAACCTTATTTGGGTTATCCTCCTATGGTGTATTTGCTTGCAACTACTGTTTTTTGATTACATTGCATTGCTTGAATATATATTTATATATATATAATTTATGTATTGCCTTCCTTCTGGGGGCACCTGACATCTGGGGCAAGAAAGACTGAAGAATATGGCGTCGGCCGTGTCTTATATACCCCTGTCGCACTGACGTCAGGAAAGAAGGGACGACAACCGACGCCGGACCTAGACTTTGGAGTTCGGCCGACCGAGGGACCGCCTGACGGCAGAGAACCCATATGTGATTACTGCAGCTGTATTAGCACTCGAACATCTACATTTATGGTAGGTACAAAACTGTACTTTCCTCCCTTCTCCCTATGTACAGTAGCTTACTGTTATGTTAAGAGCAAGGGACAACTAATAAATGGGCAAAACGTCTACTGCAAAAATATGGACAGTTGAGATACATAGACTGGCTCTTTACCTTTGGGGCTTAACAAAAACTCAAGTAAGGCAGAGCCAATAATTAAATTCCATTGGAGTGCTTCATTCACCACTTGCAAGAGAAGTTTCTTCTTAGTACAATCTTCAAGCCGCCAGTTGCAGATTCACAAAATGCACGCACAAAAACATTCAGACTGCCACAACCTCATTAATGAAGCATGGGATGAGAAGCGGGCGTGAACAGAATCTTATGCCAGCAGGCAGCAGCTCACACTGGAGGAGTCGCCGGGAACATCAGCACAGTAAAAGCATCACTGATTGGATGCTATAATAATAGTCAGTTATTCCTGCCACTGACTGATTGTGTATTGCTGTAGATGGGGGTGGGGGGTGGAAGAGCAGAGCAGGAATCAGGCTGTGTTATGTGCCTATTGGATGGACTAAGGAATTGGGGGGAGGGTACAAACTTCTTAGTACAGTTAGGACGAACTTGGAGACAGGACGCCGAGATGAACACAGACTTTATGTGGTGAAAAATAAATTAATTAAAACAAATAAGTAACTAAAAATTGCGCCCTTTACCAGCCTTTCCTGTATGGCGCCCTAGGCGGTCGCCTAGTTCGCCTGTGCCTAAGGCCGGCCATGACTATGTATGTATGCCTATGTCATAAGTGATGATTTAAGAAAGATATTTCTTGTTTAAAAAAAGGGGGGGGGGCAGGAATTGAATAATTTATGTAATGTTGCTTAGGTTATGTGATATGTAGCAATATATGTGAAGTATAGAGTTTGTAAATGTGAACTTGTTAATACAGTTTGATTGCTTTTATGTAAATGTAAGTTTGCCGATGTCATAAGTGATAATTCAATAAAGGTGTTTAAAAAATGTGATGAGTGGGGGTAAGTTGATACAGGGAATCTCACAGATCTTTCAGCCCTCCTTCTGTAAATTTTCCAAGGGTTTTTTACTCCTTCATCCAGTTTTGGCAAGAAATAAAACAGTCTTAGCAAATTGATAGTAAGCAGACATTTGAAAAAAAGAATTTGAAGGAATGTTACAAGAAGAAAGCACCCCCCCCCCCCCCCCGAACAAAGGACAGGCATCCTGACAGTCCCTTATCCCTGTCTTTCCTAAACTAGTTTGTGACAGTGTCCAAGTTCAAAATGCTTTCATTACATTTCTTCACCATTTGAGTTTTTTTGGTAACCCAAGATTTAAAAGATGCTTAACATCACATCCATATCTATCCAGACTTCAGGCATGTCTTAAGGTTTTGTGTGTCTGTGTCTTACACTTTGGACTACCCACTGCTCCAGAAGTGTTTACAAAGTGTCTAGCTCTAGTTATATCACATTGTAGGCCACAGGATAATCATATTTTTCCATATTTAGACAGCTTGCTTATCTTTGCAGAATGCAGACTCTTTTTCAGAGTGTCAGGAATTTCTTACTTTGGTGAGAGGTCTCCTAGACAGTGTGTGATTTCAAGAGAACACCCATCACACAGTACTGTGTTCCTGAAGTATTAGACACCCCAGTACAATGAGTTTTTCTTCAACAGGAAAAAATAGATCTATATTTTGATCTGTTCTTGGGGTTTTCCACTCAGACTTCAGTCACTGTGGGGGAACACTTAAGGATTCTAAATGTCATGGCATCTATGATTTCACCTATGTCAAGACTCCAAACGAGAAATATACAATGGTGTCTGATGTCTCTGGTTCCAACACCAGCACCCATTGTCTTTCCAGATTCCAGTTCTGGGATTTGAGAGAAGAGAAGTCACTTGGTGCAAACATCAAGTATCCCTGAATCCAGGTCTCCTCTTCTCTCCTGCAGAAAACAGTCAGTCACCACAGATACCTTGGAATTTGCTGGGGGAGCAATGTCAAGGGGATAAAACTGCAATGTATTTGGGACAAAAAAAAAACAAAAACAAGTACATAAATGTAAAAGAAATTCTTGCCGTTGTCAAGGCACTCAACACTGTAAATCACCTTTGGTCCTCAAGACAACTTCAAGCTGTTATGGACAATACCACTGTGATATGGTACATAAACAAGCAAAGGGAAATCAGGTCTTATCTCCTGTGCAGACTAGCAATGTTAGCTTGGGATATTGCTTTACAGCACAGTCTCATTGTTCAGCCTTTCTGCATTCTGTTAGAGTAAAGTTGTGTGGCAGAAAGCTGAGCAGTGCAAAGGTAGACCCTCATGAATGGAAATCAGATTAGGAGGTCTTCAAGGATCTGTTCCATTTGTGGAATGTACCTCAAGTTGAACTTTTTGCCTGCTCGCTGATCAATCAGCTTAAAAATTTCTGCTGTGGGACTGCACGTAAGAAGGCCTGGAAAACTGATGCCTTTTCTTTTCCGTGGACAGAAATGTTCTTGTATATCTTTCCACCCTTTCCACTGATATCCGGGGTACTTCTGAAGATTCAGAAATAATTCTCTGAGATCATTGTAGTTACTACCTTCTGGCCTAAGAAAGAGTGGTTCACTGTTCATTTGGAATTAGCAAGGGGCAATCACCACAGGCTTCCTCACAGACTGGATCTACTCCCACAAGAACAGGGGTGTTTCATACATCCCAACCCAA
Organism: Protopterus annectens; assembly: GCF_019279795.1. Lineage (NCBI taxonomy): Eukaryota > Metazoa > Chordata > Ceratodontiformes > Protopteridae > Protopterus > Protopterus annectens. The sequence goes on from NC_056731.1 coordinate 1,590,466,653, forward strand.
AACAACATCAACTGACTGCCTCTGTGATATGGTCTGAATACCTTTTAGACAGCTGTTTACTGAGAACGTACAATTGGTACTAATGGAGGCAAGAAAATCATAAGTTAGCAAATGGATAAGGTTTTCTTCTTTGTGCCAATGACAAAACAGCATCCATTTAGGTCTAGTGTTCTCTAGTTGTACAATATTTGCATGAGTTACTTTCCTGTGTAATGTCTAACTTATCTGTCAAGATTCTTGTTGGCTGTGTCCCTGGTTCTAATGTTTCTATGGAGACAAGCTGATAAGGGCTGTAAAATAGTCAATACAATATTTCAATGGCTAGGAGATAATGTTTTCTGAAAACATTCAAATTGTTTTCTACGTCTGGCAGAGGAATAAGGATAAGACAAAAACAGACAGCATTTAGGATAAGTAGAAGCACAGGCTGTACCATGCGTCGTAGCTTTGATAACCTTTATTATAGGTTAATTGAAGCCTATGAGTGTAGCTTTCAATGTAAGACAATTGTTCCTATTAGGAGGGTTAAACTTCATTATTTGAAGATGTACATAATTTTGCGTCTTTGTAGGTTCTGGAGTATGTTTTCTTTTTTGTTTGAGGGTTTACATTAAAAGAAAAAGTCTTGTAAGATGTGGCATAGGTTCAAATGGATATGACAAGAAACAACTGTATAAAAGATCAGCTTGCCAAACATTAGTGTATTTGTGTAACACAGAAGCTGAAAGTAGACATTTTTTAAAAAGATGTTTTGCCTAACAGGTGGGAATAATAATATCTTATCGTAATGACAACACTTTCCATATTAACTTTAAATGTGAGTGGTCTCACTGATATATAAAAAAGAAAGAGTTGTAAACTTTGTTAAAAGCGCAAAAATAGCTATGATACAGAAGGCACATTTAGAAAGAAGTGAGTTTGTGAATTTGACAAATAAAGAATTTCAGGGTTATTATTTAGCAGAATATCTGGGACAAAGGAAAAGGGGAGTGGTTCTGTTAATTGTGAGAGGAGCTCCAATAGTGATAGAAGAGGGGGAAAAGGATAGTAATGGTAGATATGTATGTAGTACTAAGGGCTGCTAGCAAGAGAGGAGGATTATGCTGGCATGTATTTATATTCTACCCAAAACTGTTAAAGTGGAGCTAATGAACCTATAGGAAATTCACCCCAGCGATCACTTCTGTGGCTCTGCTCGACAGAGGCACAGGAAAATAATTTTCTTTGGTGGCGAAAGCCAGGGTACATTTTTGGCTAGGCTTATATAGGACCTAGGGTCAATAGCCTAGTACCTACCTATGAACCTATGAAAATTCTGGGTGAAATAGTCAGCTTTCAGCAAGGAATATTACTTATAGGTGGGGAATGGAATTTAATTTGCAACATTGAGGATGCATCTCTGGGGGCATAGAAAGGAAAAATATAACAAAAGAGAGAAGATTTTTAAAGACATTTATGAAAATATTTGGGATGGATGATATGCATTCAGTAGTAGGAGTTCAGAGAGAATTTGCATATTATTACTCAATGTACAAAAACTGGGACAGGGTTGATAGAAATTATATGTGCATTTAATTGAAAGTTTTGATACACATCTAATAACTATTTTAGATCACAACCCAATGATACCAAAAATAAAAATGCAGGTTAATGAAATAAAAATAAGATGCTGGTGCTTCCCCACCTGTCCATTAAATAGAGAGGAATTTAAGGAATAGATAGTGGAAGTTATTTGAGAGTTATTAGGGAAGATAGACATTTCCTCTGAGAATACAGCTAGAGAGTACAATGCAATTAAGATGGAGTTTAAAAACAGTGTGGAAATAAAAAAAGAGATATGGCTAAGACTGTATGAAGAGAGACGTGATCGAGCTCGCTGAGTATGTGTCCCAGGCAGGTATGTTCCTAGCCTTAAGCAGCATTCTACCTTCACCCAGAATGATGCCTCAATACAAACAGAAAATGATTGACTTTAACAGTTGGCTTAGCTTCTGGTGTCATTCCAAGGGGATCCAGGGCCTGACAGCCTGGGATGATATGATTGACAAGCCTCGATGCTTTGCCAGAGGTGGCCTGCATCTGTCTCCGTTGGGATTCAGGATCCTGGCAAAGGCTCTTCCCTCCCACATCGTGCCTCTTTTAGGGAATGCCATGAGGTCAAAACTACCAACATGAAAATTTCATCAGAACGTAAATTAAAGGTCATGCTTCTAAATGCTAGGAGTCTAAACATGGAACTGCACTCATTGCAAGCCTTCTTAACCCTGGAAGAAGCAGACATTTGTGCAGTCACAGAAAGGTTCAGAGCTGCGGAGAGCACCCCAGCCATACCAGGTTGCTCATCATATCATTCATTCAGACCCCAGACTGTGGGCAGCAAAACAAAAGGAGGTAGAGTTGCAATATATGTAAAAGACATACACACCTCTAGGCTGGTCAAGCAGTATGATGCACAGGAAATACGCCAGGTGCAGTTAACAATTGACAAGACCCTTATTCAAATCATAGCTAGCTACAGGCCACCAACTCTGACTCAAGATGCCCACTCCACCTATCTGGACCTCTTCAAATCTATCGAGATTCAACCCACTACCCTGATCCTTGGCAACTTTAACTATCCAACTATAGACTGGAAGAAATACTCATGCCAAAACACAAATGCCCAGAGATTCCTTGATTTCATCAATGCAAATGCCTGGACCAGTTGGTTGACGCCCCTACAAGAGGTGAAGATATCTTGGACTTAACCAACAGGGGTAACCACTATAGCATCCCTTCAGTGTCATCATCCCTGGTAAGATCCGACCACAAAGCAGTCACTTTTGAAGTCGCCATCTCCCCCAAACCCCCCCCCCCCCCAGCTAGGGTCAAACAAAAAAAACTTCTCCAAAGCTGATTACGACCTCCTGAGGGAAGGTATAAACAGTTTTACAGCTCCCTCCCTTCCACAGGAAATGGCACATATGTCCAAACCTACAGCAAAGTACTATATGAGCATTTATATAGCTGCATGGAATCAGGGATACCAGACAGGACGAAGTCATCCTGCTCAAGGAAGAGTAAACCTGTCTGGTGGACATCTACAATAAATAAACTCTACATTAAAAGGAAAAAATTGCTGTCCAGGACCAAGAAGGAGCAGGTGTTTGACGGAAGCAATCTCTCCTTAGCCTGAACAAGCAAATAAGAGGACTAGTGAAATCCTCCAAAGCAAATTTCGAGTCCAAACTGGCCACATCTACTAAAGACAGTCATAAGGCTTTCTTCACATATGTCCGCAGTCTCAAGGGAAGCACCCAGATCTGCTCAGAACTGGTGGTCAAGGACACCACGTACACAAACTCTGTAGATATAGCCAACCTGCTGGGAAACAGGTTCAGTGAAAACTTCACTCCTGTTCCCCCCCCCATCAGTAAACCAGGACATCACCAGTCCCTGCCTCCCTCCCCTTATCTCTAGAGAGGAAGTCATCACTGCCCTCTCAAAGGCAAAAAATATAGCCTCCATGGGACCCGATAACATCCCAGGCTGCATCCTACATGAACTCAGGCAGGAACTTGCAGCACCATTAGGCAACCTATTCAGTCAAAGCCTGAGTACTGGCTTTGTCCCAGCCAAGTGGAGGACAGCTATCATCATCCCTTTGCACAAAGGTGGAGCATCTACCGATCCAGGAAATTATAGACCCATTAGCCTAACTAGCCTAATCTGCAAGGCCATGGAGCGGATTATCGTGGACCTCATTAACAAGGACATTGGCAACCTCCAGACACTTAATTCCACGCAATTTGGTTTTGTCAAGGGGAAGTTATGCCTGTTAAATTTGGTCAACTTCTTTGAGACAGTCACCAAGGCTATAGACAAGGGAAAGATGGTACACGCCACCTACCTTGACCTGGCCAAGGCCTTCAATACTATTACCCACTCCGGCATAATAGATAAACTGTCTCAAGTAGGCATCAATCCATATGTTACCAGATGTGTAGCAAGCAGGCTCACTGATAGAATCCACCTAGTCAAAATAGGAGAAGCCAGCTCAAGAGGTAGACCCATAATAAACAGTGCATCCCAGGGATCAGTCTTGGGGCCTTTGCTGTTTGGGATATACTTCTCAGAGATGCAAGCCAAATCTAGTGGGCTGTGGCTAACCAAATGTCCAGATGACTGCAAGCTGGGTGCTGTCATCAATTCACCTAGTGATGTGGACGTCCTGCAAGAGGGTCTCACCCAAACAAATGACTTGTGCCAGAAACATGGCCTCAAAAAATGAATGCCAAAAAATGCATCATCATCCCTTTTGGGGAGAATGACGACCCCACAAGTTATCACATTGATAATAAGGCACCAAGCAAGCAATCAGTCATGAGGGACTTGGGCATCCAGGTTGATAGCAAACTAACTTTTGACCACTATATTGCTTCGATGTACAGAAAGATTTCTACTGGCCCACTTCATTAGTAAGGGACTCTCATCCAGGGACAAGGTGGTCATAACATCCCTGTATTCTTCCCTTATAAGACCCATTATTGAGTACAGTGCCCCTTTCACCATGTACCTCACAAAGCACATGCAGCAGCTGGAGAGACCAGAGAGGTTCCACACCTGGAGAATCCAGGGCCTCGAACATCTACCCTACACAGATAGGCTAAAGGCTCTGTGCTGCTACTCAGTCTCCTACAGACTCCTCAGAGGTGACCTCTGTCTGGCATACAAAACAATCTCAGACCCCACCCTGATGGGATTGCTGCATATCCGCAAGTCATGCTCCACTCAGCTAACCCACACGCATGACCTCAACCTGGTCTGTGACATCAACAGAACTTTTTGGCAGGACAGATTTGTGTGCCAGAGACTCCACCTTTTGTGGAATACACTCCCTCTCTATGTAAAGCAGAGTACCTCAGTAAACCTTTTTAAACTCAACCTGGATAACTGGATGGGGAGCAGAAAATACACCCCTGGGATTCCACCTGTGTCCCTGCTTGACAGTGGCATAGGGCGCTAACTTGTTGGAACATGGGCTAAATTCTTGGCTAGGCTTGTAAGGGCCTCAGGGCCAATAGCCTAGTAACTTCCTGTGATCCTATATAACAAGAATTATTTAGAGGGACTGACAAGATTAAAATATTCCCGAAATGGGGGAATCTCATAGAACAAGAAAAGGCACAACTGCAGAGTGCTAAAGAGAAAATAAGAGACTACCTGAATAATATGCATGAGTTTAGAAAGGTTGTTGTTAAGCAGCTGTTTTTTGATAATAACTCCAAAGCACAAAAGCTCTTAGCACAACTGCTCAGGCAACAGAAAGCAGAAAGGGTTGTTTCCGAGCTTAGGGAGGCTATAACAAGGAAAATCACCAGAGAGATTGCAGAGGTATTAGAGAATGTGGAAATTAAGAAAAAGTGCAAATGGAAATTTCTGTGGAAGAATTAAATATGCCAAGGTTAGAGGTAGATGAGGCTCAGTCGCCAACAGTTAGGAAAAGAGGAGCTGAGATAAAAATGGTGATATGTAACCAATCTACAGGAAAGTCCCCAGGAATAGATGGCATACCCCTCCATTAACTTGGGAAAACTACTCATGTACCAATACAGTAGCCTAACGTTTCCTGGAATTCATTAATTCCAGTGCCCTGGACCAGCTCGTTCTTACCCTCACTAGAGGTAGCAACATTCTTGACCTGGTCATTACTAACATGGGCGACCGCTGCTCTACACCAATAGTCAACTCCTCTCTGGTTAGATCCGACCACAAACTAATCACCTTGGAAAGCCACATCCCCCCCCCCCCACAAAGGTAACCACCATGAAAAACTTCTCCAAAGCTAACTTTGGGCTCTTAAATCAGAGTTGGTTAACTTCATGGCACCCAAGCAAATGGAGAATAGTTGCATGACTGCCGAATCTTACACCAATGCAATGTACGAACACGTACACAAGTGCATGGATCTCACCATACCCAATAGAACCAAGACACTGTCCTCCAAAAAAAGGAAGCCAATCTGGTGATCCCCTGCCATAAATAAAGTCTACAACAGAAGAAGGAAATTGATGTGGAATAAGGTAAAGTCCCAAGATTGGAAAAACTCCCTTATCAGCCTCAACAAAAAGCTGAGATCCCTCATCAAATCCTCTAAAACTAGCTATGAAAACAGAATTGCAGCAGATAGTAAAGACAACCACAAGGCCTTCTATAGTTATGTAAAGAATCTCCCCAACAATACCCAGATTTGATCTGAGCTACTGCATAATAGTATCTTCTATACTGAGCCAACAGATATTGCCAGTATATTGGCCGACAGATTTAATGCCAAGTGCCAACTTTACCCCCCCTCCAAAGGACCAATCACAATACCAGTAGATTGCTAGGCACCCAGTATTACTGCTGCACAGGTTAAAACAACACTGTCCAAGGCCATGAATGCAGCTTCTATGGGACCTGACAATTTCCGTGGCTGTGCTCTACATGAACTACAGAATGTACTGGCACTTCACCTGTGTGCCCTGTTAAATCACAACCTCACCTCAGGCTTTGTCCCTAACGAATGGCGCACTGCTATATTCATCCCTCTCCACAAAGGAGGAGTGACTACAGACCCTGGGAACTATTGCCCCATTAGCTTGGCAAGTCTGATATGCAAAACTATGGTACACATCATCATGGACCTAATAAACAAGGATATAGGGACTCTCCAAACTCTGGATCCCACACAGTTTGGTTTTATGAAGGGTAGATCATGCCTGCACAACCTGGTCAACTTCTTTGAGTCCGTCACCAGAGCTGTGGATGAAGGCAAGGTGGTTCATACAGCCTAACTTGATCTGGCCAAGGCCTTTGACACCATTCCCTACTGAGGAATCATAGAAAAACAATTTAAGCTAGTCATCAACCCCCTATATCACTAGGTGGGTTGCAAACTGGCTCACAGATAGAACCCACAGTGTGAAAGTAGCAGACTGCAAGTCAGACTGCTGACCAGTCACGAGTGGAGTCCCACAGGGATCGATCCTGGTTCCTCTCCTGTTTGGTATCTACTTCTCAGAAATCCAGGCCAACATGAATGGACTCTGGCTGACAAAGTTTGCAGACAATTGCAAGTTGGGAGCCATTATTAACTCCCCAAGTGATGTTGACATCCTACAAAAGGCATCACTGAGACCAACGACCGGTGTCAGAACCATGGCCTTAAGCTTAATGCCAAAAAATGTGTCGTCATCCCCTTTGAGAAAAACCCGGTTCCCATGAATTACCACTTTGATGGTAGTCCACTTAACACAGAAGGCATTATAAGAGATCTGGGAACATAGGTTGACAGCAGCCTCTCTTTTGACCACCACATTGCCACTGTGGTCAGAAAGTCCTTCTATATGGCACATCTCATTACTAAGGGTTTTGCATTCAGGAAGAAACGAGTAATTTTCTCCTGCTACTCTTCCCTCATTAGGCCAATCATTGTGTACAATGCCCCATTTGGCATGTACCTCACTAGGCACCTGCAACAACTGGAGAGGCTGCAAAAGTACCTCACAAAGAGGATCCTAGGCCTTAAACACTTGTCCTATATGGACAGACTCAAAAAACTCCAGCAGTTCTCTGTCTCATATCGCCTACTTAGAGGCAATCTCTGCTTGACTTACAATGCCATGTCTGATCCAGCTCTGTTAGAAATGCTACAGCTAATGAAATCCCAATCCATTCGCACCATGCACTCCAGAGACCGCAGCCTCATTGCCACAATCAACAGAACGTGCTGGAGTGACAGGTTCATAACCCAGAGACTGCCCATGCTATGGAATAGATTTCCCATACATGTCAAACAGAGCACCTCACTGGCCCTCTTCAAGAGAAATCTTAATGAGTGGATGGGAAATAGAAAATTCACCCCAGGGATCACTTCAGTGGCTCTACTCAACAGAGACACTGGGAACTAAGGTTGAGTGGCACAATGCCAGGGTAATCCTATTGGCTAGGCTTGTAAAGTTTCCAGAGCCATTAGCCTAGTACACACCTATAAACCTATGAATCTATTCCTGTGGAAGTTTGGAAGCTAGGAGGGAAGAAAGTGCTAAAGCTCTGGAAGATTTTGTGTAATAATATTGTAAAAGAACAAGAAGCATCAGCATCCTGGACTGTGGCAGCTGTAGTACCTAAAGATGGTAAAGATTTAGCAGATCTAGCTTCATATAGGCCCATTTCGATTGTAAACCATGGTTATAAAGTGTTTATATCTATATTGGCTAAAAGAATGGCAAAGATGATGCCAAAATTGATAGAGATGGATTTTTGTGGTTTTGTGGAGGTGCGGCAAACATTTGACAGCATTTATAAAGACATGAATTAGATGGATTGGACACTCTAAAACTGGTTGTAGGTGAGTGTGTGTGTGCGAGTGATTGGTACGAATGAACCACAGGGGCAGGGCTAGCCACCCGGTGGTGTAAACCTTGGCTCAAGATGATCATCACTGCTGAAGTGACACCATGACCCCATGTGCAAAATGGGAAAAGGGGTGGAGGATGGATGATCCAGAGGGAAATAGAATGCATGAAAATACCACTGTTGTTGGTGGGTCTTGATGTGGAGAAAGCATGTGACAGAATAAGCTGGGATTTTATGAGTACAGCAATGGAAGCATTTGCATTCCCCTGATAAAATAATAAAGTTGATTAGGAGGATTATTGAGGGATCAGAGGTGAAAATGAAAGTGTGGGGGAGCAGGGTCCTCTCGTATATGCTCTGTCTGAGTAGAGGAACCAGGCAGGATTGTCCCCTTTCCCCTTTGTGATCTGTGTTGTATTTAAAACCATTGACAAAGAAAATAAGAGACTCAGAAATTCAAGGATATAACTGGTGTGGTAATCAAGAAAAGTTGGTTTTATTTGCAGATGATATTTTATACCTGATAAAACCCAAAAAGGACATTTCAGTGTTGTTGAACATTCTGAGATAGTTTCATGTCTTTTCAGGATACAAAATTAATAAAAATAAAACAAAGGCATTAGCTGTAAACTATGTACCCACACACGTTCAGCAATATGCATGTTTATGGGGACATAACAAAGTTAAGTACTTGGATTAAAAAGCACTCCTTTATGGTAGCAAAGGCTATGTGGGAAGATGCTAAACAAAAGATAATACAAAAACTGAAAAATTAGAAGCTTTGTTTTATGGATATGGATAGCAAGATATAAGCAGTGAAAATGTTTTAGTCCCTTTAGTTTTATACACAGCTCAGGCAAAGTTTTATCAACCAGAAGAGAAGTTGTGATAGTAAGTAATAAAGAGTTGAAGGATTTTATCTGGGAGGGAAGAGTCAAGTGGGATAAGTTGTTCCTTCCAATAGAACAAGGTGATTTGGGATTATCTGATTAGAAGGGGTATTTCAGAGCTACACAGTTAAGGCTCCCATACATAACAGAAGCAGAGAGCTGGAATTCAAACTGGAAAGGGATGATGCTGAAACAGGGGGTAAACTCAAGAAAGAAGGAGAGACTGGGATTTTGGATGCAGTTCTTTAAGAAGAATAGCAGTAATCAGACAGAGATTATATTCATAAAGTAGCAGAAAGTATTCTAAGAACTAAGCCAACACGGGAATGGAGGAAGGAGATTCTGTCGATAGGAATGACTGAAATTAGGGTACAGGGAATAGGCAAGAGAGACCTGCAATTTACTGGGAAAACTGGCAAAGGAACAAGTTATCCTGAGCAAATAATTGGATTGAGAAAAGTAATAGAATGGGAAGAGGCCAAGAATTCATTTGGACTGCAGGCTAGAGATTGCCTTCCCTATCAAGGATTGATATCAAAGTATAAACAACGAGAAAGAAATAGATGGATCTTAAGTGAAAGACTAGTTGAATCTAGAGCAGAAGCTGTTCTTTTTAAAGGGATAATTAGTAAGGTAGATAAATAGTGCATGATAACTATAGGAGTCAATCTGTGAAGGTTAGAAAGGACTCGGAAGAGAGATTTGATAAGCAAGTCACAAAGAAACAATGGGAGAACGGCTCAGTGGCGCAGCAGTTGCATTGTTGTCTCACAGCAAGAGGTTCTCTGGTTCAATTCTTGGCTGGGGTACCTTCTCTGCTGAGTCTGCATGTCCTCCCTGCATTCGTGTGGATTTTCTTCATATTCTCCAGTTTCTTCCCACATTACAAAACCATGCATCTGGAGTGTTTCTCCCAGGGCGACTGATGAAAATTAGCTTTGTTCCAAGTTGGACTTTCCTGGTAAACAAATGTTAATAAATAAATAAATATATATATATATATATATATATATATATATATATATATATATATATATATATATATATATATATATATATATATATCCCAAATGTGCAACAAAGTGTAGAAGATTTTGGATCTTTGCTTGGAAGTGTTTGCATAGGTATTTCTATACCTCAGCAGACTCCAAAGAAGTTTTCCTCAGGTAAATTGCAAATGTTGGAGGTGTGATGGGGAAGAAAAAGGTAACTGGGAACACATTTTTGAGACTATAATGAGTTGGCAGATTAAAAAAATTTCCTGCAGACTACTCTGTCAGAAATACTGCTTGAGCAAGTTGATGTAACTAAAGAAATGTTTTTTGAGCTATAATACAGAATCAGAATTGTCTAGACACAGTAAGGCTTTGTTGAGTTTAATTCTGGTGGCTAAGAAAGCATTTACTAGAAAGCGAAAATAGAAGTCTAAACCAACTGCACTAGAAGTAGTGAATATGGTAACAAAGATAAAAGAACTGGAAGTGGGATATTAAGAAAATGGTAGAAGGAGATTGCATGTAAAATGGGAATTGTGGGAGTAATACATGCAGATTAATGTTTTGGAGAAGGACTGAGGTTTAAGGGAAGGTAGGAATTGAATGAGCTATGTAATATTTGACTGACAATGGCTATATAGGTTATACATAATGTATAATGTTTACAACTAAAAATATGTCAATGTGGTTTGTTTTCATTTATATAAATGTATGATTTCCTGTGTCATAAATGATAATTCAGTAAATGTGTTTCTTGTTAAAAAAAAAAGTTAATTTGTTGGCCATTTCATTATGTTTGTTAACGGATCTCCCCCTCTTAAGGCATTTCCATCTCAAAATGTTTCTGAAAGGGATTTTGCTTAAGAGACCTTCAAGAAAAAACAGTAGCTTCTCTTTGGGATCTTAGTTTTGTGTTGGAGAAGCTAACAGCTGCTACAGTTGAACCAGTTCATCTAGTTGACTTGAGGTTCTTAACATGGAAAACATTTTTTACTGGCTGCTCTGACCTCTCTGCAAGAATAGCATGTGAGTTGTAAGCTCTTTCGATGGGTCAGCTTTATCTCATTTTCCACAGAGGCAGGGTTTCCTTGGGAATTAATTCTATTTTTGCGTAGAAAGTGGTACCCAAGTTTACTTTAAGCCAAACTATCCATCATATCATGTTCTTCCCTGGACCCCAAAATGAGGGAGAAATTATACTTCATTCCTTGGATATCCACAGAAAACTCTGGTACAATCTTGACAGAACAAAATCATTCAGAACTTCAGATCAGCTGTTCATTTCTTGTTAAAGTAAGGACATGGGAAAATCTGTGCCAAAGCGGACTGTTTACAAGTCATTGTCTTGGGCTATTATTTTTTGTTATTCTTTCCACTACAGAACTTTTTCAGGCAGGGTCAAGATACATTCTAACAGGGTCTTGGGTTCATCTGTGGCTTTTTGGAAAGGGGTGGACTCTACAAGTATTCTAGGAGCAGCAACTTGGTCCTCTTTACATACTTTTACAAAGTACTACAAGCTAGTCTCTTTCTCCAGGTCTAGATCAGGCTTTACTAGGACCATTCTCCAGGGGCTCCTGGATCCTTCTCTTTCCACACCTCCCAGTTGTTCTAAGCCATGGTAATCTACTCATACAACCAAGGGTACTGCAGTAATTGTCAGTATGCACAACACAGTACAGTTATATAATTAAAGTTAGCATTATAGTAGATGTTTGAATAATTGCTGCTGCAGTAGCCACTCCCTACCTTCATCACCCTAGCTTTTTTGTTGTGTTTTTCATACCAGGGCATGGGCATTTTTTTTGTTGTTGTTACAAGCAATGTCCTCTCAGGTCTTGGACTCCCTCTCTCAGTTGCCATAAAAGCTCTGAAGTGCTTGGCACCCAAACCTGTCTTCTAAGTCATCTCAGCTCAGGTTGATAAATGGTTTGAGCACATGGATGGTGCTCTAAAGCTTTGAAACTGGCTGGTTGCTATATTCTGTGCAGGATGTAACTCATGTAGCTTAGGCTAATACAGAAGTGATCATTCAAACATCTATTGTAATGGTAAGTTTACTTACACAACTGTACTTTCATGATTATGAGTGTGTAGTATTTTCATAAACTGTGTGTTTGTGTGTGTATAGGGTTCCCTACACCTGGTTGAGCCTCAAGAGCTCAAAGACTAGAAGATAAACACAGTTTCTGAAAGTACTACACACTCAAATTTTGTTCTGCCAAGATTGGATCAGAGTTTTCTGCGGACATCCAAGGTATAAAGTATCTTTTCTCCATTATTTTGGAGCCCAAGGAAGAACACAATACGGTGGACAGTTTGACTTAAAGTAAACTTAGATACCACTTTCTGCACAAAAGTAGGATTAATTCCCAAGGAAACCCTGTCTCTCCATGGAAAATGAGATAACACTGACTCATGGAAAGAGCTTACAACTCAGATATGTATATAGATACAGCTATATATATATATATATATATGTATATATATATATATATATATATATATATATATATATATATATATATATATATATATATATATATATATGTATATATATATATATATGTATATATATATATATATATATATATATATATGTATATATATATATATATATATATATATATATATATATATATATATATATATATATATATATATATATATATATATATATATATATATATATATATGAGTGTGTAGTATTTTCATAAACTGTGTGTTTGTGTGTGTATAGGGTTCCTTACACCTGGTTGAGCCTCAAGAGCTCAAAGACTAGAAGATAAACACAGTTTCTGAAAGTACTACACACTCAAATTTTGTTCTGCCAAGATTGGATCAGAGTTTTCATGACATCCAAGGTATAAAGTATCTTTTCTCCATTATTTTGGAGCCCAAGGAAGAACACAATATGTGGACAGTTTGACTTAAAGTAAACTTAGATACCACTTTCTGCACAAAAGTAGGATTAATTCCCAAGGAAACCCTGTCTCTCCATGGAAAATGAGATAACACTGACTCATGGAAAGAGCTTACAACTCAGATATGTATATAGATACAGCTATATATATATATATATATGTATATATATATATATATATATATATATATATATATATATATATATATATATATATATATATATGTATATATATATATATATGTATATATATATATATATATATATATATATATATATATATATATATATATATATATATATATATGTATATATATATATATATATATATATATGTATATATATATATATATATATATATATATATATATATATATATATATATATATATATATATGTATGTATATATATATATATATATATATATATATATATATATTTCCTAAGTGATGATGATTGCGGCCATAGGGCCTCTGTCATGTAGGGGTCTTCTTGCCCTGTTTTCTAGAAAGCTAAGAGTTGGATATTGTTTAAAAAGAAGCATGGCACCTCCTCAAAAACTACATCCCGGTCTGTTGTTCATTAAGATATGATAACTGGAATGGATGTAGTGAGAGGGACAGAAAGCATCTTTGGACCACACACACACACACACACACACACACACACTTTGAGAAGAGTCTGTATAACCACACATACACTCCTGGGGAAGGCTGGCACAGGTTCTCCATTTGTGCCCTTTTTCCCAGACTATACAGTAGTACCAACTGCCACCACCCACTAATATTTATCAGCTACTCAAAGGCCTTTAAAAGGGTGTCCAATTATTACTGTGCAGTATTATTATCCAATTTGTAGTATAGCCCAGGGCTAAAGCTATTAGATTGGCTTTGTACAATTTTACCAAAGGCATGCAAGTACTCTAAAGAGCTTAAATTATCTCTACAAAAACAGCCATAGTTGAAAGGGTTTTAAAAATATTTAACAACAAATAGTCAAAACACAAGACAATACGTTTTAATACACAGTGCTAGTCAAGAGTTCAGAGATAACAGAGAAATACTTTAAATAATTCAGTTTTACAGTTCTGACATCACAGAAAAACACTTAGTCAAATCTTTCTAGTTTCTAGCTATTTCTAAGAGAAAACATAAGTTTAAGATAAACTTACATATAGAGCAAGACAGTGTGGATGAGTTGAATAGTCAAGACAAAATGCTTAATGCTCTCTGATTCTCTGTGTTTTTAAAATCACATTCCTGGTTCACATTACATCATTCTTCAGACTCCCCTGGGTTCCCATGCTAACAGAAACTACATTTACATTTTTCACCTCTGGACAGAAACCAGAGCAATAAAGGACATTTATGCATGCAAATTCTGGCTATTAACTCTGGCCTTAAAACAATAGGCAGGATGCCTCACTCTAGAGTTACTGGCTCCGAGTTTTAACATCAAAGAGTCACAATATGCTTTACTTGGTCAGTAGAGTGCACTGTTGTTACATTTTTTCCAGTTCCACATGTAACACTATTTTTACCATTTAAGACACAAGCCTGTGGTTTACATTAATACTTACAGATGACAGAATTATCTCCAAAATTCTATCTGGCTAGGCTGGCAGCCTTCACCTATCTTCACCCAATCTTCACATATCTCCCCCCTGGAGAACTCAAGCTAGTTTTTCAAGTGACCCTTGAGAAACGCTGCTTGAAAGATGGAGGTCTATCTGAGTATACCTTACCTTGTTCCCTGTCTTGAGAGCCCATCTGCATTGGCATTGCTAATCCCACTGTGGTGCTGCACGGACATATCATATGCTTGCAACCCCAGGCTCCATCTTAGCATCTTGACATTTTGCTATCTGGCTCTGTTTAACCATGGTAGGGGGTTGGGATCTGTCAAAACAGTGAATTTCCTTCCATACAGATAAGGCTGAAGATTCTGCAGTGCCCACACTATGGCTAAACATTCCTTTTCTACAGCTGCGTAGCATTCCTCCCTGGGTTGGAGCCTACGACTGAGATAAACCACTGGATGCTCTTCTCTCTCAGAAGAAATCTGGATAAGTACAGCCCCTACCCCATGGTTCAAAGCATCCACCTGCACAGCAAATTCTTTGCTGTAATCTGGACTGGCTAGCACAGGGGGTCCTCACAAAGCTTCTTTAAGCTTCTGGAATGCCTGCTCACATGCTGGGGTCCATACTACTTTATCTGGCCTGTTTTTCCTTGTCAGGTCTGTGAGAGGAGCATCTATGGTGCTATAAATGGGGACAAACTTTCTGTACTACCCTGCTGTCCCTAAAACTGTCCTCACCTGCTTTTTAGTAACAGGTGCAGGCCATGCCTGAATGGCTTCCACTTTGGCAGGTTCTGGCCTTATCTTGCCACTCCCCACTCTATGTCCTAGGTAGGAGACCTCTGTCATACCCACCTGACATTTGCTCAGCTCAGTAGTCAACCCTGCCCTCTGTAGTCTGCCTAGCACCTCCTGGACATGCTGAAGGTGCTGTGGCCAGAAATGGCTGTAGATGGCAATATCATCTAGGTAAGCAAGGGCAAACCTTCCTGCTCCTGCAAGGATATGATCTACCAGCCTCTGGAAAGTTGCTGGGGCATTCTTCAACCCAAAGGGCATCTTTGTGAACTCATACAAGCCAAAAGGAGTCACAAAGGCTGACTTCTCTCTAGCACTGGCAGTCATGGGCACCTGCTAGTAACCCTTGGTAAGATCAATGGTTGTAAGGTACTTAGTCCAACCCAGCTACTCTAGGGCCTCATCTTCCCTAGGCATGGGGTAAGCATCTGACTCTGTATGACTATTTAATTTCCTGTAGTCCACACAGAACCTGGTGCTGCCATCCTTCTTTGGCACCAGCACCACTGGGGAGGCCCAGGGACTGTTGGACTCTTGAATCACCCCTAGTTCCAGCATCTCCTGTACCTCCTCACTCAGAGTCTGTTTGACTCTCTTAGGCACTCTATAAGGGGCCTGCCTAATAGGCCTTTGGGGTCCTGTATCCACCTGGTGCTGCCCCAGGTAGGTGCGCCCTGGTTTCCCAGTGAACATGTCCCCAAATTCTTGCAACACTGCTTGGATTCCTTGAACCTGGGTAGGAGATAGCTGCTGGGACATTGCAACCCCTTCCACTGAGGTGTCAGCCTGACCCTCACTGAGGAGATAAGTCCCCAGATCTCCCTCAGACTCCTCCTGCAACCCACTGCAAATGCTCAGCACAAGGGCCTCCCTATCATGGTAAGGTTTCATCATGTTAACATGGTACAATTTGGGCCCCTGCCTTCTGCCTAGCAGTTCCACCATGTAGTTAACATCACTTACCTTTCTTACTGCCTTGTAAGGTCTCTCCCAAGCTGCTTGCAGCTTGTTGTGTCTGACGGAAATGAGAACCATTACCTGCTGCCCGACAGCATACTCTCTAGCTCGAGCATTCCTGTCATACCACTTTCTGTTGTCAGGCTTTTGCCAGGTTCGCCTAGGCCAAGCCCATGAGTTCACTGAGCCTTGTCCTGAGGTTTAGGACGTATGCCACAACAGACTCCTTGTGAGACTCGCACTCACCTTCCCACTTATCTCAAATTAAATCTTGAGGTCCCCTCACCCTATGCCCATACAGTAACTTAAAGGTTGAAAAACCTGTGGATTCCTGGGGAACCTCTCTGTAAGCAAACAACAGATGGGGCAAATATTTGTCCCAACCCTCTTAAACTGATCTGCAAATGCCCATAGCATGGACTTGATTGTAGAGTTTAACCTTTCAACCAGACCATTAGTCTGGGGATGGTAGGGCGTGGTCTTCATGTGCTTCACCCCACAGGACTTCCACAGACAAGCCAGCAGGTCTGACATGAAATTGGCACCTCTGTCAGTCAGTATTTCTTTTGGGAAACCTACCCTGCTGAAAATCCCTAACAAAACATTTGCCACCTTCTCTGCCTCAGTGGAGGACAAAGCCACTGCCTCGGGGTATCATGTAGCATAATCTACTAACACTAGAATATACTTTTTCCCTGTGGAACTTGGGGTACTCAGAGGACCGACAATATCCATAGCTACCCTCTGAAATGGCTCTTCTATCACAAGCAAAGGCATCAAAGGAGCTCTCACCTTGTCTCCTGCCTTGCCTACCTCTTGCCACTGCTCACAGGTCCTGCAGTGCACTGGTACATCTCTGGAAATTCCAGGCCAATAGAAGTTCTGCATAATATGTCTCTTTGTACGTTTAATGCCCATATGACCTGCAAAGGGAATATAATGGACTATGGCTAGAAGCGCCAGATGGTAGTCTCTAGGCACTACCAACTGCTGTACCCTCTCTCAGGGGTCAGCTCTCTGTATAGTAACCCTTTGTCCCAGCATACATATTCCCCCTTTCCTTGAGAATCAGGTGCCTCCCTAGCTACCTGCCTCAGGCCTTGCAATGTAAGGTCTGAGAGGTGAGCCTGTCTCAACTCTCTCAGTGTAACCCTTCCCAGCTCCCCTTCCACAGGAAATCTGGCATCCTCTGACAGTGGTGCCTCACTGTCAGCCTGGGTACTACTACTCACCTCTATCTTTGCAGTCACTCTGTCCAAGGGACCATCAGTACCCCCAAGCAGCTGTGGCTCACCTTCAGTCTCACTGCTACAGGGTACCTCCCTCCCTGAACTAGCCACCTCACCAGTCCTGGCTGCAAGTATGCAGTCTGTCTGGGTCTCCCCTAGGCTACCAGACTTACCTGCTTGTCTCCAAGCCTGACTGTGTGTCACTGCACAAGCACAGAGTACTGCACTATCAAAATCATTCCCTATCAGGACATCTGCAGGTATATCCTCAAACACACCTACTTGTTGGCTTCCTTTTCCACCCTTTCAGTCAAGGTGAACCCTAGCCAAAGGTATTTGGAATGAGATCCCTCCTAAAACCTTGACTGGAGTAGACTGCCCAGGCAAGTAGTGCTCCTCTGTAACCATTGCAGGCTTTACAATGGTTATATCAGAGGCTATGTCTCTCTTGGCAATGGCCTCTTTGCCATTCACTACAATAGGATATAACCTCTGGTGGTAGTTTGTTGTTGTCCCAAGACAAACTACTATTGGCATTTTGTCTTTCCCACTTACTGGTTCCCTCACCTTTTGTTCCCCACCTTGCCTCCGTGGACACCTGTATGCCACATGGCCCCACTGGTTGCATTAAAAACATTTAACCCTAGCTCCTGGACGTGTACCTGGACTAGTGGCTTCCCCTGCTACTGGCAGAGTCTGTGCTGCCCACCATGGGTTCCTTTAGACCCATGAGCAGTACTGGGGGTCCCTTTCCTGTGCAGGGCTGCCCTGCTTGCCAGGTATAGGTCTCCCTTCTTCCCCAACTTATCTGAAATAGCACAATGTCTATCAGCTTACCAGATCCTCATGTCCTCAGGCAAAGTGCTAAGGGCTTGTTCCCTCACCAAAAGGTCTGCCAGCCCTTCAAAAGTGGTGACCTGACATCCACTCACCCACCTATGGAAATAAGTGCTCAGTTCAGCAACATTTTCACCCACACTTTCATCTGCCTTGTGTCTATGCTTACGAAACTTTTTCCTATATGTTTCAGGTGTTAGCTTAAATAATTCTAACAAGTGATTTTTAACAGCAGTATAATCAAAACATGCAACATCAGACATTTTTGACAAAACAGTTACAGCTTTACCATGGAGTAAGGGGGTCAGGAACCATACCCAAAGCCTTTGGTCAACACTATACTGTTTGCATACCCTCTCAAACATATGAATGAAACTATCAAAATTATCCCCCTTTTAAATTGCAGAAGAAATTTACTGACCTTTTGTGCTTCTGAGGTCCAGTTACTGCCTTCCCCATTACCTCCATGACTCTGGCGAAGAATCAGCATTTCCCTCTCATGCCTCCTCTGCCGCTCCTTTTCCTCGGCTTCTATCTCCAAACGCCTGGCCTCCAACTCAAGTCTCTTTAGCTCCAGATGGATTTTTAAGTCCTCTGCATAAAGGTTGAGCTGTGCATTTTCCGAGGATATTATATCTCCACTGCCAGTCTGATTGTCCTCTTGGTTGCTGTTTTTTGATGCAGCTGTAACCAAGGCTGTGATCAGGTCTGCCTTAGTCAGGTTTCCATGCACCAGTCCCCTAACCTAGCACATCTGCACCAGCTGGCTCCTTGTCAGCTTTCCGTATTTCTCTGCTGACATGCGGTCTGCTCATGCTGACTAACTAAGCTAATAAAAGAAATAAAACAGTTGTGATCGGAACTCTGTGTATTCACTACATGGCTGATTTAGAGTACAAAACACCTTCAAAGCTCACTGTACACAAGCTACAGGAATTCACTCTACCCACACCACTACAAGGTAATTAGTATTTGCCAATCAATTAATATGTGGTGTGGATATCCCACCACTGCCAAACAATTAATATGTGATGCCCGTGCCCTGGTTCAGCAATCAAGGAGCCTCAATCCTCACCACTAACACCAGTGAGGGGCGTCACTTATAGGAGGAAAGGATAACAAATACACACAGTAAAGTGCAGTTTCCCTTAAGAGCACACAGAGATCACAGTCAGTCTGGGGCTGGTCGCTCCCTTTCTCTCCAGGTCCCTAATAAGACTCCCCACTGGCACAGCTATGTGGTCCAGATGTCAGCGTAGTGGGTACTGTAAACTTCCAGCACCCTCTCTGTCCAACCAGTGCTTTGTGTCCCTGCCCATGTAGCTGACAGACATATACACACACACACACACACACGCACACACACAAACACACACACACACACACACACACACGCACACTTTGAGAAGAGTTTATATAACCACACAGAGACTCCTGGGGAAGGCTGGTGCAGGTTCTTCAGCTGTGCCCCTTTTTTCCAGACTATATGGTAGTACCGGCTGCCACCACCCACTATTTATCAGCTCCTCAAAGGCTCTTCAAAGGATGTCCAATTATTACTGTGCAATGTTATTATCAAATTGGTAGTATAGCCCAGGTTTAAAGTTATTAGAGTGGCTTTGTACAATTTTACCAAAAGGCATGCAAGTACTCTAAAGAGCTTAAATAATTCTACAAAACAGCCACAGTTAAAAGGGTTTTAAAAATATTTAATAACAAATAGTCAAAACACAAGACAATACTTTTTACTACACAGTGCTAGTCAAGAGTTCAGAGATCAGAGAAATACTTAAAATAATTCAGTAGTAAAGTTCTGACATCACCGAAAAACACTTAGTCCAATCTTTCTAGTTTCTAGCTATTTCTAAGAGAAAACACAAGTCTAAGATAAACTTTCATATAGAGCAAGACAGTGCTGATGAGTTGGATAGTCAAGACAAAAATGTTTAATGCTCTCTGATTCTGTCTGTTTTTAAAATCACATTCCTGGTTCCCATTACATCATTCTTCACACTTCCCTGGGTTCCCAGGCTAACAGAAACTACATTTACATTCTTCAACTCTGGGCAGAAACCAGAGCAATAAAATACATTTATGCATGCAAATTCTGGCCATTAACTCTGGCCTTAAAACAATAGGTAGGATGCCTCACTCTAGACTTACTGGCTCCGAGTTTTAACATCAAAGGGTCACACCATGCTTTACATGGTCAGTAGAGTGGACTGTTACATTTTTTCCAGTTCCACATGTAACACTATTTTTACCATTTAAGACACAAGCCTGTGGTTTACATTAATATTTACAGATGGCAGAATTATCTCCAAAATTTTATGTGGCCAGGCTGGCAGACTTCACCTATCTTCACCCAGTCTTCACAACCTGTATTTGTGAGTTGGCAGCCTGAGACGTTGTAGGTAAAGCAGACTAAATTGGGTATGCTATCCTAACTGCAATGACTGACAAAATTTAGTTTTAATTTGGTGAGCTCTCTGCTACATTGGATATTTGTCAGTTTTGATCAACTTTATTTTTCTGCACTTGTGCACTTAGTTTCAGGATGCATCCTGTTACTTCTGGGCTTGATCGAGGAACAACCACACTGTTTCTGTCTCACTTAATTGTCTTTTGTCCATTCTTGTTCAGGATTATTTACTGCTCTCATAGAACTGAAGCTTTTCCAAGTGCACTTCAAATCACACATGTTCTTAAGAAGTGCACTATGGAATAGTTTTGGATAGGAGTCATTTCTCTAACCTTCTCTTCCTCAATAAGATTATTGACAAAGTGATTTATAAGCAGCAGTGTCTTTTTCAGGAATCCCACAAACCCTTTGTTCCACTTCAGTGTAGTTTTGGAATGCACCACGGCATTTACACAGCACTTGTTCTAGAGGTTAGCAGTTTGATGGCTGCGGTCTGCTACTTTATGTTGGAGGATAGAGGTTGCCCACAGCTCTAAGAAAACCTCTGTTCACAGTGCACTTACTGCCACGTGGTGGTATCATCAGAGGGAAATGTTTGCAGATTTACTTTTATGGAGGTGATGCACAGATTTTTGTTTTCTTTCCTCAGAAATATGCTGTCCCCTTTGATGCTATTGATGTCTGTTTGCATGAGGCGGTACTGATTGAAGCTAAAGCCTTCTTATAGTGTTGCCTTGACATTTCATGTGATGTACAAACCATCAGCAGCTCCTGTTTTTTAGTATGCCATCATATGAGATGGTAAAGATTTCTTGATTTTGGCCAAGTGCATTACCATGGGGAGGTTGAGGTGGTGTTTAAGATATACCTCTTCTGAAGACATATGGTGATCTTACCTTGATCAACTATTTTTGTCTAGAAAATATATATATATATATATATATATGTGTGTGTGTGTGTGTGTGTGTGTGTGTATATATATATATATATATATATATATATATCTTACAATGAAATTTTTATTTTATCTCTTATCTTTTTATTTATTCACATTTGGTGATTGTCATATATTCAGTTTTATGCACACATTAATAAGGTTAAGTTATTAATTTGTATCCTTGTCTCTCTTTCTCTCTCTCTGAGTAAGATTTCCGAGTTTTTCAAGTTTGTGGTTATTCACGGGCCACTTGTACCTCCTCATTTATATGTTTATATACTCTGTAATCAACATTCTGGGACTAAGAGGCAGTGAGATAATAAATTCCAAGTTATGTCCATACAAACCTTTTCCAGACCTTTTGCGTATTGTAACGTGATGCAAATGGTGAAATGTAAACATTTATTATAACAGAGTAAAAAATAAAGTTTTTCAAAACAGAGCAATTAACTTTTTTTCTGAAGTATGGGTGGATATATGATATTGTTTCCAGTTTTAATAAACTAAAGAAGGCCAGCTTAGGGTCTGCTTAATTTGTTGTGCAGAAAGGCTGGCAACTGATAAACAAAATCAGCCAAGTTTATACATTCATCTCCATACCATATCTGTTGAAAAACATAATGCACCATATCCTTGGAGAAAACAACATAAGTCAGGGGCTGTAGACTGTCTGCTTATATCCAAAGATTTTCCATTCTGTAAATGAATTAATCCTCTCTCCTGAGAAATGGCTAGTGATACTTGCAGAACTACTAACGAAACAGCTGAAAAAATAAAATATGTTTATCACACAGCAGTGTAAAAATAAATAAAAATAATTCCTTCCCAACATTCTTGCCACCAGTTCTCTA
Organism: Protopterus annectens; assembly: GCF_019279795.1. NCBI lineage: Eukaryota > Metazoa > Chordata > Ceratodontiformes > Protopteridae > Protopterus > Protopterus annectens. Next base: position 1,590,489,452 of record NC_056731.1, read on the forward strand.
TCAGATTTATTATAGACTTGATCAAATCACTTTTATATGTGAATTAAAAGTGTGTGGTCACTGAGACTGCTGATTTGTTGATGTAGCACTATAAAAATAAAATACTTTCATAATAACAAAGTAATATAAATAAGTAAAATATGTATCCACTTTAAACTACAATTATTTCAGGCTTCCATTATTTAAAACTACCAGAAAACTTAAAGTGGCAAAACTTAGGAAGCTCATTTCTGACATGCGTATATAACTAAGGCGAATTATTATGATAGTGCTTTGAGTAAACCTGTGTATGTGTACTTACATGTGGTTATATCTTAAACTTTTCATGATGCAAATGTATCATAATAATATGGAGGTCATTTGGATAATGATTGTTTTCAAATATTTCTATATTGTTTTCAAACAAACCTAAAAGAATCTTTAAAACTCTACATAGGATCATAGGAAGTTACTAAGCTATTGGCCCTTAGGCCCTTATAAGCCTAGCCAAGTGTTTAGCCCATGCATAGACAGAGCAGCACCCGATGCCCCTGTCCAGCAGGGACACGGATGGAATCCCAGGGATGTATTTTCTATTTCCCATCCAGTTATCCAGATTGCGCTTAAACAGGGGTAAAGAGGTACTCTGCTTGACGTGGAGAGGGAGTCTATTCCATAGATGGGGGAGTCTCTAGGACACAAATCTGTCCCGCCAGCAAGTCCTAGTCACAGACCAGGTTGAGGCTGCGTGTGTGGGTTACTTGAGTAGAGCTTGACTTGCGGATATGCGGATATGCAGCAGTCCCATCAAGGCGGGGTCCGATATCGCCTTGTATGCCACACAGAGGTCACATCTGAGGAGTCTGTATGAAACAGAGTAGAGGGATAGGGCTTTTAGCCTATCTGTGTATGATAGATTTTTGAGGCCCTGGATTCTCCTGGTGAGGAACCTCAGTGGTCTTCCCAGCTGCTCCATGTGCTTTGCGAGGTACATGCCGAATAGGGTGTTGTACTCAATAATTGGCCTTATAAGGAAAGAATATAGGGATGTTATGACCTCCTTGTCCCTGGATGAGATACCCTTATTTATGAGGTGGGCCATGTAGAAAGCTTTCCGTAAAATGGAAGCAACACGGTTGTCAAAAGTCAGCCGGTTATCAATCTGAGTGCCCAAATCCCTCATGACTGACTGCGTGCTTAGAATGTTGTTATTAATGTGATAATTTCTGGTGACATCTCTCTCCCCAAAGGGGATGATGATGCATTTTTTTTTTGTATTCAGCTTGAGACCATGTTTATGGCACCAGTCATTTGTTTGGGTGAGACCCTCTTGAAGGATGTCCACGTCACTAGGGGAATTGATGACAGCTCCCAACTTGTAGTCATCTGCAAATTGGGTCAGCCAGAGCCCACTGGTTTTGGCCTGTACCTCAGAAAAGTATATCCCAAATAACAGAGACCCCAAAGACTTGAACCCTGGAGTACGCCACTCGATACAGGTATACTGCTTGAATAGGTGGGTTCTATTAGTGAGCCAGTTGGTTACCCATCTGATAACATATGGATTGATGCCTAGTTGAGAGAGTTTATCTTTTATTCTCGAGTGGAGAATAGTGTTGAAGGCTTTGGCCAGGTCAAGGTAGGCAGTGTGCACTGTCTTCCCCTCATCCACGGCTTTGATGACTGTCTCAAAAAAAGTCGACCAAATTTAACAGAAAGGACCTCCCCTTGACGAAGCCAAACTGTGTGGGATTATTGTTTGGAGGTTCCCAATGTCCTTGTTAATGAGGTCCATGATAATCCATTCCATGGCCTTACAGAGCAGGCTAGTTAGGCTGATAAGTCTATAATTTCCCAGATCAGTGGATGCTCCACCTTTGTGTAAAGGGATGACAGTGGCTGTTCTCCACTCAGCTGGGACAAAACTGGTACTCAGGCTTTGGTTGAATAGGGCGCCTAATGGTGCTGCAAGTTCCTGCCTGAGCTCATGTGGGATGCAGCCTGTGATGTTATCAGGTCCCATGGAGGCTGTATTTTTGGCCTTTGAGAGAGCAGTGATGACCATATACCTAGATATAAGGGGAAGGGGGCAGGTACTGGGAATGTATTGATTTACTGATGGGGGGACAGAGAGGTGAACTTTTCGCTGAATCTGTCAGCCAGCAAGTTTGCTATAGCTACGGCTTGTATATGTGGTGTCCTTGACCACCAGTTCTGAACAGATCTGGGTGCTACCTTTGAGATTACGGACAGATGTGAAGAAGGCCTTATGATTGTCTCTAGTAGATGTGGCCAATTTGGACGCGAAGCTTGCTTTGGAGGATTTCACTAGTGCTCTTATTTGCTTGTTTAGGATAAGGAGAGATTGCTTCCAATTGGGAAGCTGCTCCTTCTTGGTCCTGGACAGCATTTTCTTGTTTTGTTATAGAGTTTATTTATTGTAGATGTCCATCAGACAGGTTTACTCTTCCTTGCGGAGGTGATTTAGTCCTGTCAGGTATTCCTGATTCCATGCATCTATATAAATGTTCGTATAGTAATTTGGTATAGCTTTGGATACTGTTACCAGTTCCTAGAGAGGGGGGGAGGGGGCTGTGAAGCTGTTTATCCCGTCCCTCAGGAGGCTGCAATCAGCTTTGGAGAAGATTTTTTGAATGACTCTAGCTAAAGGGAGGTCGGGGGAGATGGTGAATTCAAGTGTGACTGCTTTATGGTCGGATCTAACAAAGGGAGGATGATACTGCAAGGATGCTGCAGTGGTTACTCATGTTAGTTAATACCAAGTCCAAGATATGATCACCTCTTGTGGGGGTATCGACAAGCTGTTCCAAACCATTTGCATTGACAAAATCGAGAAATTTCTGGACATTTCTGTTCTGGCAAGAGTAGTTCTTCCAGTCTATGTTTGGGTAGTTAAAGTCACCCAGGATCAGGGTTAAGGGTTGAATCTTGATAGAGTAGAAGAGGTATAGATAGGTCGTTTGAGTATCTTGGATCAGATTTTGGGGCCTGTAGCTAGCTATGATTCTTCATCTGAGTTAATCTTGTGTGATATATGAGTAATGTGATAAGGTTATACTGAAAGCAGTTATAGGGGTGTCTCAATACCACATGAAGTCCCCCCCCTCAACTCCTGCCCAAAACACAACCTTAGACCTGAATCTCAAGCTTGACACCCATAAGATATGGATTATGACTGGATCACTGATCATCATCAGTATGTTATGTGTTAAATAAATGGATTGCAAAAAAATTCACTTCACAACTGAAGCTCGTGGGGTGACTGTTAAAATTCTACTTTGAGAATGCATAGCAAACTGGAGTTAGATTGAGGACTGGATTGTAATTTTTTTATTATATGGTGGACTTTTTGCTGCCCCTGTGTATTTTAGTTAAAGAGGAAAACAAATGGTGAAGTGTGAAATATTTTACAGCTTTCAAAGTTGTCCCACACAGGCACTTCCCTTCAGCTAACAGCTTTAAAAGCTGTTCTCTGTCACAGTTTGTATCTATGCATGTGTATGTGTTTGTGTGTGTGGGGGGGGGGTAGCAGCATAAAGTGTTTTACAGCTTTCAAATTCATCAGAAAGTTGCTGTGATGCAGCTGTGTGATACTGCAGTCTGTTTTAACTACCTTGCAAACTGCATAACATGTTTGTTTTGCACTCTTCTGGCAAACTCATAACAAGGTCATTTTACACTCTTTTGGCTTCACAGAACGTTCTTGATAAGGTTATCTTTTGTCAGTTTCTTATTGTAATTATTATGCTTTTGCTGTAAATGGTTATCCATAAGTCCTGCAGTGTTTTCTATTAATATTACTTTTAAAAATGCCCTATATGATTCCACTATCACATGCATATAATCTTGAAAAAGTAAAGGATAGATTTACCCCTCAAGGTGGTTTGCTATAATCATTGTACAGATTAAGACCAGTCTATTGAAGCTGGTTAACTTCTTTGAAAAGTTAACATAAGCTGTTGGTAGTGGTGATGCTGTCCAAACAGCGTACATTGACCTAGCCAAGGCATTTGATACTATCCCTGATACTAGCATAATTAGTAAGCTTAATGCACTACAAATAGATCTCTGTGTAGTAAGATGGGTAGCAAATTGGCTGAAGGACAGACCCATATAAGAGGCATAGGAGGTGCCTTGCCAGAGAGTACTAAGATGACAAGTGGTGTCCCACAGAGCTCAGTGCTGGGACCTCTTTTGTTCAGCATTTACTTTTCTGATCTCCAGACCAGGAACCAGGACATCTAGCTAACCAAGTTTGCAGATAACTGTAAACTGGGAGCCATTGTCAAGTCCCTCTCCAATACCAAAGCACTTCATCAAGAACTAACTCTTGTAAATACCTGACTCATATTAAAGTCTAAAAGATCTGTGACAATCAGGCATGAGTGTTGAAGAAGGAAGGAGTGTGGCACTGAATTGAGAGACTTGGAGACAGTTAACACGATACCCCAACCCTATGTAGAAAAAATGGGAAAGGGGTGGGGGCTGATGATGATGATTAAATTCTAAAAGAAAAATATTGTCACATTTGGTAAAAAAAAAAATATCTCCCGACTAACCACATAGAAGACATTTCATTCCAAAATGAGAAGGTTGTTAAAGACCTTGGAACTTGGATTGAAAAAATCCCATCTTCTTTGAACATCATGTGATGACAGTAGTCAGAAAGTTCTCCATGGCAATGCTAAATGCCAAAGGGAGTATCATCCAGATCTAAAGAGGTCATTGTCCCGTATACTTGCAGTTTATTAGGTCAGTCTTTGAACACCATACCCCTCTGAGGTGTACCTCACTAGACATACCAAATACCTGAAGGACATCCTAGAAGTTCCTAACTTAAAAGATCACGAGTTTAAAAACTCTAAACTAACAGAAAAGACTGGAAGCACTGTTTATTATTTAGTATCTTATTGACTTCTGAGAGAAGAGCTCTATGCTTTGTCTTCCATTACATTAGGGATCCATTGGTCCTGGATCTCTTTTATTGCTACATATCAAATAGCCTGGCAAACAGCAAGACCAGATATCTAAATTTTCAGTGGGAAATAAAATATGGTGGCGAAATAGATTGCTCAGTGCCTTCCACCACCTGTGGAATAGACTTCCCTCTTGTGGGGGTATCGACAAGCTGTTCCAAACCATTTGCATTGACAAAATCGAGAAATTTCTGGACATTTCTGTTCTGGCAAGAGTAGTTCTTCCAGTCTATGTTTGGGTAGTTAAAGTCACCCAGGATCAGGGTTAAGGGTTGAATCTTGATAGAGTAGAAGAGGTATAGATAGGTCGTTTGAGTATCTTGGATCAGATTTTGGGGCCTGTAGCTAGCTATGATTCTTCATCTGAGTTAATCTTGTGTGATATATGAGTAATGTGATAAGGTTATACTGAAAGCAGTTATAGGGGTGTCTCAATACCACATGAAGTCCCCCCCCTCAACTCCTGCCCAAAACACAACCTTAGACCTGAATCTCAAGCTTGACACCCATAAGATATGGATTATGACTGGATCACTGATCATCATCAGTATGTTATGTGTTAAATAAATGGATTGCAAAAAAATTCACTTCACAACTGAAGCTCGTGGGGTGACTGTTAAAATTCTACTTTGAGAATGCATAGCAAACTGGAGTTAGATTGAGGACTGGATTGTAATTTTTTTATTATATGGTGGACTTTTTGCTGCCCCTGTGTATTTTAGTTAAAGAGGAAAACAAATGGTGAAGTGTGAAATATTTTACAGCTTTCAAAGTTGTCCCACACAGGCACTTCCCTTCAGCTAACAGCTTTAAAAGCTGTTCTCTGTCACAGTTTGTATCTATGCATGTGTATGTGTTTGTGTGTGTGGGGGGGGGGTAGCAGCATAAAGTGTTTTACAGCTTTCAAATTCATCAGAAAGTTGCTGTGATGCAGCTGTGTGATACTGCAGTCTGTTTTAACTACCTTGCAAACTGCATAACATGTTTGTTTTGCACTCTTCTGGCAAACTCATAACAAGGTCATTTTACACTCTTTTGGCTTCACAGAACGTTCTTGATAAGGTTATCTTTTTGTCAGTTTCTTATTGTAATTATTATGCTTTTTGCTGTAAATGGTTATCCATAAGTCCTGCAGTGTTTTCTATTAATATTACTTTTAAAAATGCCCTATATGATTCCACTATCACATGCATATAATCTTGAAAAAAGTAAAGGATAGATTTACCCCTCAAGGTGGTTTGCTATAATCATTGTACAGATTAAGACCAGTCTATTGAAGCTGGTTAACTTCTTTGAAAAGTTAACATAAGCTGTTGGTAGTGGTGATGCTGTCCAAACAGCGTACATTGACCTAGCCAAGGCATTTGATACTATCCCTGATACTAGCATAATTAGTAAGCTTAATGCACTACAAATAGATCTCTGTGTAGTAAGATGGGTAGCAAATTGGCTGAAGGACAGACCCATATAAGAGGCATAGGAGGTGCCTTGCCAGAGAGTACTAAGATGACAAGTGGTGTCCCACAGAGCTCAGTGCTGGGACCTCTTTTGTTCAGCATTTACTTTTCTGATCTCCAGACCAGGAACCAGGACATCTAGCTAACCAAGTTTGCAGATAACTGTAAACTGGGAGCCATTGTCAAGTCCCTCTCCAATACCAAAGCACTTCATCAAGAACTAACTCTTGTAAATACCTGACTCATATTAAAGTCTAAAAAGATCTGTGACAATCAGGCATGAGTGTTGAAGAAGGAAGGAGTGTGGCACTGAATTGAGAGACTTGGAGACAGTTAACACGATACCCCAACCCTATGTAGAAAAAAATGGGAAAGGGGTGGGGGCTGATGATGATGATTAAATTCTAAAAAGAAAAATATTGTCACATTTGGTAAAAAAAAAAATATCTCCCGACTAACCACATAGAAGACATTTCATTCCAAAATGAGAAGGTTGTTAAAGACCTTGGAACTTGGATTGAAAAAATCCCATCTTCTTTGAACATCATGTGATGACAGTAGTCAGAAAGTTCTCCATGGCAATGCTAAATGCCAAAGGGAGTATCATCCAGATCTAAAGAGGTCATTGTCCCGTATACTTGCAGTTTATTAGGTCAGTCTTTGAACACCATACCCCCTCTGAGGTGTACCTCACTAGACATACCAAATACCTGAAGGACATCCTAGAAGTTCCTAACTTAAAAGATCACGAGTTTAAAAACTCTAAACTAACAGAAAAGACTGGAAGCACTGTTTATTATTTAGTATCTTATTGACTTCTGAGAGAAGAGCTCTATGCTTTGTCTTCCATTACATTAGGGATCCATTGGTCCTGGATCTCTTTTATTGCTACATATCAAATAGCCTGGCAAACAGCAAGACCAGATATCTAAATTTTCAGTGGGAAATAAAATATGGTGGCGAAATAGATTGCTCAGTGCCTTCCACCACCTGTGGAATAGACTTCCACAGTTAATCAAGCAGTGTAGTATGTTATCTACCTTCAAATGGAAAATGGATGACTTGATGGATATTCACAAATTTGCCCCGGCTTGACCATCTCTCTTTGAAAAATAGGATGCAGTCTAAGAGTGGGTATAGACAAGGCATAAATGACCACAAGACTCATTTGTTTTGTATTTCCTATGTTTCCTATGATCTAGTCAGAAAAAAAGAGATAAGTTTTTATCATATGTTACTTTGCTTCCTTTTCCTCCCAGTACCTTTGCAACTGAGTTGATCTTAATGCAGAAATGGTACCACATCCTCTTGATTTACCCAAGAGATGGAGAAGACAGATTCTTCCCTACAGTAAAATAACCAACGAGAGGCACCTTATGTATTTGTTTATTGTAGACCCATTTAGATGGGCTGATTCAAGGACACTTTCCTCCAAGACACTGTCAACTAGCAGTACAGATACTACAGTATGGGGTAGACACAATCATATTATGTAGTTACAGTGGTTTAATTAGTATGTATACAGATATGTGAGAAGTGTCAAAACAATTTTTAAAATTAGACTTAACATGCATTCATCACATCCTACAGAAATACAAAAATCTATTCCCATAATATAGTACTTAGATTTTAACTAGGTTTATTTAGAGAGCTTGCACTTAAGGATTTACCCATTGTCTGAAAACATTTACACATGGTTACATGGTATTAAAGGCTAGAATCTTAACCAGTTTTTAAACACCTTTATTAAATTATCACGACACAGGAAAACATACATTAACAGAAAAGAAACCATATCGACATTTTTTCCATTTAAGTACATTATACATCACATATCTTTCCTTCCTTGTATGTATCATAAGTCCAACATTGCATAAATTTATGAATTGCTACCCTCCCTTAACCCTCACTCCTCCTCCACCTCACCACTATTCTGCATGCATTGTTCCCAAAATTCCCATTTATTTCTATGTAATTTGCTCCTTCCCAAGACCCATCTTCCAATTCTTTTATCTCTGTTATAATATTCAGTACTTCAAATACAATTGGTTAGATTTGGATTTCCGTTTTCTAGTATTTGTATTTTTGGCAGCTATCAAAATTAAACTTAATAAGGCCTTAGTATGTCTTGGCAATTCGGATGCTGAGATCCAGCGCAAAAGAATTATTTCCTTAGTTATAGCCATTTCCTTTCCCAGTATTTACGACTATGTATGCTGTAGGGAGTTTTAAAATTTGCCAGCCTGTTACACTCCAAAACATATATTCCCAGTTACCTCTTTCTTCCACATCATGTCTCTAACATTTGCTATCAACCTGAGGAAAACTATTCGTTGAAGTCTGCCTGGGGTATAAAAATATCTATGCAGACACTACCAAACAAAGATCCTAAATCTCCTGGACTTTGTTGCATACTTGGGAGCCATACATATGTCCTCCCTTTGTTCTTTTGTAAATTGCTTCTTTAGTCTTTCTTCCCAATCTTTTCTAAACCTAAATCCTCTGATTGATTCGTATAGCTATCATGTAGTATTTTATATGCCTTACTAATTATCCCATTTTTAACAGCATTTTCTGTTCTAGATTCAACTAAAAATTCTAGCAAACAGGTCTTTCACTTAAAATGCCCCATCTCTTTTTATTTACCTATACACTGATATCAGTCCCTGGTAGGGAAGGCAGTCTCTAGTCTGTAGTCCAAACATCTGCTTGGCCTTATCCCACTCTTTTACCTTTCACTCTGTCTAGTTATTTGCTCCCAGTACCTTGGTTCTTTTGCCGGTTTTCCTGCAATCATCCATATTGGCAAAATCTCCTTTCTCAATTCTCATGTTAGCTTAGTTCTTAGAATACTTTCTGCTACTTTATAAATATAGTATTATGCCCAGTGATGACATCTTCTGCAATTCATATGGAGTTACATGTATTGGTAACATATCTAAATACGATTGTAGATTATTTTTTATAAGACCTATTGCTCTTACTACTATTGGGACTGTCTGGGTATCTTTCTTCCACATTGCTCTCATTTCTGCCTGCAAATCCTGATATTTTATTACTTTGTGTCTCTCTGTATGCACGACACTGTAGTCACTGGGTGTGGTGATTTCAGTGATCAATGCTACTTTCTTTTCATGGACCACTATATCCATTTTTTAACATCTATCTTTTGAACTGTTGGAAAGGAGGAGAAGAGGGGGAAGGCATCCCCAAAGGCAGGTAAAGGCTAGAACTGTGGTATTGAGGGTCGGAACTTTGAATGTTGGCAGTATGACTGGTAGAGAGAGAGAGCTAGCTGATATGATGAACAGAAGGAAGGTTGGTATATTGTGTGTGCAAGAGACCAGGTGGAAGGGGAGCAAGTCTAGGTGTATCGGAGGCGGGTTCAAATTGTTTTATCATGGTGTGGATGGGAGGAGAAATGGTGTACAGGTTATCCTGAAGGAACACTATGCTAAGAGTGTTTTGGAGGTGAAAAGAGTGTCGGATAGAGTGATGTTTATGAAGCTGGAAATTGATGGTGTAATGATGAATGTTGTTAGTGCATATGCTCCACAAGTTGGGTGTGCGATGGATGAGAAAGAAAAATTTGGAGTGAGTTGGATGAAGTGGTGATGACTGTACCCAAGGGTGAGAGAGTGGTGATTGGAGCAGATTTCAATGGGCATGTTGGTGAAGGGAACAGAGGGGATGAGGAAGTGATGGGTAGGTATGGTGTTAAGCAAAGGAATGCAGAAGGTCAGATGGTAGTGGATTTTGCGAAAAGGATGGACATGGCTGTGGTGAATACGTATTTTAACAAGAGGGAGGAGCAGAGGGTGACATACAAGAGTGGAGGAAGATGCACACAGATGGATTATATCTTATGTAGAAGGGCCAGTCTGAAGGAGATTGGAGACTGTAAAGTGGTGGCAGGGTAAAGTGTAGTTAGGCAGCATAGGATGGTGGTTTGTAGGATGACATTGGTGATCAAGAAGAAGAGGAGGAGTGTGAGGTCAGCACCAAGGATCAAATAGTGGAAATTGAAGAAAAGTAATTGTGAGGTGGAGTTCAGGGAAGAGTTAAGACAAGCACTGGGTGGCAGTGAAGAGTTACCGAATAGCTGGGTAACTACAGCAGAGCTAGTAAGGGAGATGGCTAGAAAGGTGCTTGGTGTGACATCTGGACAGAGAAAGGATGACAAGGAGACATGGTGGTGGAATGAGGAAGTACAGGAGAGTTTACAGAGAAAGAGGTTGGCGAAGAAGAAGCAGTGGGATTGTCAGAGAGATGAAGAAAGTAGACAGGAGTATAAGGAGATGAGGTGCATGGCAAAGAGAGAGGTGGCGAAGGCTAAGGATAAGGCGTATGAAGAGTTGTATGAAAGGTTGGACACTAAGGAGGGAGAAAAGGACCTGTACCGATTGGCTAGACAGAGGGACTGAACTAGTAAAGATATGCAGCAGGTAAGGGTGATAAAGGATAATGAGGGAAACATACTCACAAGCGAGGAGAGTGTGTTGAGCAGATGGAAAGAGTGCTTTGAGGGGTTGATGAATGAAGAAAATGAGAGGGAGAGAAGGTTGGATTTGCAGATAGTGAATCATGAAGTGCAGTGGATTACCAAGACGGAAGTAAGGATAGCTATGAAGAGGATGAAGAATGGAAAGGCTGTTGGTCCAGATGACATACCTGTGGAAGCATGGAGGTGTTTAGGTAAAATGACAGTGGAGTTTTTAACTAGATTGTTTAATGAAATCTTGGAAAATGAGAGGATGCCTGAGGAATGGAGAAAAAGTGTTTTGGTAACGATTTTTAAGAATAAGGGTGATGTGCAGAGCTGTAGTAACTACAGAGGGATTAAATTGATCAGTCACAGCATGAAGGTATGGGAAAGAGTAGTGGAAGCTAGGCTAAGAAGGGAGGTGATGATTAGTGATCAGCAGTATGGTTTCATGCCAGGAAAGAGCACTACAGATGCGATGTTTGCTCTGAGAGTGTTGATGGAGAAGTACAGAGAAGGTCAGAAGGAGTTGTATTGTGTCTTTGTGGACTTAGAGAAAGCATATGACAGGGTGCCTAGAGAGGAGTTGTGGTATTGTATGAGGAAGTCAGGAGTGTCAGAGAAGTATGTAAGAGTGGTACAGGATATGTACGAGGGTAGTGCAACAGCGGTGAGGTCTGCGGTGGGAGTGACAGGTGCGTTTAAGGTGGAGGTGGGATTACATCAAGGATCAGCTCTGAGCCCTTTCTTATTTGCAATGGTGATGGACAGGTTGACAGACGTGATCAGACCAGAGTCGCCTTGGACTATGATGTTTGAAGATGACATTGTGATCTGTAGTGAGGGTAGGGAATAGGTGGAGGAGACCCTGGAGAGGTGGAGATATGCTCTAGAGAGAAGAGGAATGAAGGTCAGCAGAACTAAGACAGAATATATGTGTGTGAATGAGAGGGAGGATAGAGGAATGGTGAGGATGCAGGGAGTAGAGGTGATGAAGGTGGATGAGTTTAAATACTTGGGATCAACAGTTCAGAGTAATGGTGAGTGTGGAAGAGAGGTGAAGAAGAGAGTACAGGTAAGATGGAGTGGGTGGAGAAGAGTGTCAGGAGTGATTTGTGACAGACGAGTACCAGTACGAGTGAAAGGGAAGGTCTACACGAGGGTAGTGAGACCAACTATGTTATATGGGTTGGAGGCATTGACAAAAAGGCAGGAGTCAGAGCTGGACGTGGCAGAGTTAAAGATGTTATGATTTGCATTGGGTGTGACAAGGGTGGACAGAATTAGGAATAATTGTATTAGAGGGTCAGCCCAGCTTGACAGGTTTGGAGACAAAGCCAGAGAGGCAAGATTACGTTGGTTTGGACATGTGCTGAGGAGGGATACAGAGTATATTGGGAAAAAGATGCTAAGGATGAAGCTGCCAGGTAACAGGAAAAGAGGAAGGCCTAAGATAAGGTTTATGGATGTGGTGAGAGAGGACATGCAGGTGGTTGGTGTGACAGAGCAAGATGCAGAGGACAGGAAGAAATGGAAACAGATGATCCGCTGTGCCAACCGCTAATGGGAGCAGCTGAAAGAATAAATAATGGATGATCCCGTGTGATGTAAACTTTATCATTTTCTGTAATGCTTTGTGGCTCATGTTTCCAGTGTTTTTCAGCCACGTCAGTACCATAATGTTTGCACAATCCCCAGTGCAACAGTCTTGCCACATTATTATGCCTTTCAGTATACAGTCCTTCTGCCATTAGTATGTCACAACTGGCAACAAGGTGTGCGACTGTTTCCAATTTAGTTTTACAAAACCTACATTTGTCTGTTTCTCCCACATGTTCAGTGGACTTTGTAAACTAATGTGTACGCAGCCCACTATCTTGGGCCACCAATATTAACCTTTCATCTCTTGGTTTGAATTCGCCTCTCCTTAACCATTCCTGTGTTAATTCCTGATCAACATGAGATTCTTGAAGAAGTTTTCTATACTTGCAACTATATTTATGCATTTTCCACATTTCTTGCCTTCTCTATTCTGTATGGGTGTTGTTATTCTCCTTAAGGATCTGCATACAATATCCCACTCGGTCTTTATTTCTTGAACCCCCTCCCTGCCTTTTCATTATCCCTTTCCATTTTGAATTATAACCTACTGCTTGCGTTATGTATATGACCCTTAACTATGTAGTTCTAAAATCTCAGTTCAAATCAGGTAATCTTAAACCACCTTGTTCTATTGGAAAGATTCCCTCTTCCCCTCTCTGATAAATTCCTTCAACTCTTTATTAATTATTGCCCACATCTTGTCCTCTGATTAATAAAAATATGCCTGCCCTGTATATGAAACTAAAAGGACTACCAACATGTTCACTGCTTATACCTTACTATCCATATCCATAAACAAGAGCTTCTAGTTTCTCAGTTTTTATATTAACTTTTATCTAGTCTCTTGCCACATAACCTTAGCTGCTATAACAGAATCCTTTAAAATCCAAATTTTGAAATACTTCATCATATTGTGTCCCCATAAATATAGGAGTTGCTGAACCAATGTGTGTGGGTACATGATTTACAGCTATAGCCTTTGTTTTATCTTCATTAATTTTATATCCCAGAAAGACTTGAAACTGTCTCAGAATGTTCTACAACACTAAAATGCCATTTTCGGAATTTGACAAGTATAAAATAATATCATCTGCAAATAAAGCCAAGTTTTCTTGATTCCTGTACCAATTATATCCTTGCATTTCCGAGTCCCTTATTTGCTTTGCCAGTACCTTTAAAAGCAAAGCAAATGGCTAAGGGGAAAGAGGACACATCTGCCTGGTTTCTCTGCTGAAATACAACTTATTAGAGAGGAACCATCCTCCTACAATTCTTACCTCTGATCCTTCATAGATCCTCCTAATTAAATATATTATTATATCAAGGAATGCAAATGCTCATAAAATCACACCTTATTCTGTCAGTGCTTCTCTTGCATGAAGACCCACCAACAACAGCAGAATTTTCTTACATTCTGCTATCCTCTGGATCATCATTGTTCTATTAATATTGTCAAATGTTTGCCTGCCCTCCAGAAAACCACATTGATTTATATCTATCAATTTTGGGAACACCTTTGCCATTCTTCTACCTAGTATAGACATAAGCTCTTTATAATTATGGTTTAAAATTGAAATGGGTGCATATGAAACTTGGTCTGATGGATCTTTACCATCCTTGGGTAATATAGCTGCCACAGCTTTATTCCAAAATGTTGGTGTTACCCCTACTTTTAAAATACATCCAGATCTTTATCACTTTCTTTTCTCCTAACTTCCCATACTACTACAGGAATACCTTCTGTTCCTGGAAAATTCCTGAAGAGGGATTATACATCAACTTTTTTATCTTATCTCCTCTCGTCTTAACTGTTAGTTGATCTGATGTTGTCAATTTTCATTCTATTCTCAACTGTTGGGTTTGGGTCCAAATGGTGGATCCAATTCAGCTATTACTAAAGCTCGCGGTAACCAAAAAGCTTTCAAGCTTCTCCCTTACCCATAATGCACCAACCCCTAACATACCCCAGATCTCATTTGCCACCATGACTGATTCACCTAGAGCCATATTTTACACCGTTGAGTGGCTAGCCCTGCCACGGCATGCAGTATGTGATCTTTGTTCTCCTATCTTGAGGATACTGCATACCACAGTAGATGCCTAAGGCGGTTGGTCTGTACAACTCTTCTCCCTATAGGGCACCATGTAGAGTCTGTGCTGCTGCCCACAGCTCCATTCCACAACTTCATTCATTGGTGAGTTTGAGATAGAAACACTTAGCATGTTTTTCGGACATGGGAGAAACTCCACAGAGACACATGGAGAACATGCAAACTCCAAACAGGCATTGGTCGGAGGTCAGGATTGAACCTTGTACCTTCTGCATGGGAGGCGAAGACCTTAACCACTAAGCCGTCTGGTGAGACCAGGCATATGAACCTAATGTTATGCCAGTGCAGGAACAGCTGCTTAGAGCCTGACTGAAGATCTATTGTGGGTTTGATTGCATATCTGCTTAATCTTATACATGTACGGTTTTATTGTAAACAGAAGTTTTCTGAGTTGTTTATATACCTTCAGTGGCACTTGGCATTATAAATTATGCGTTGTGCCATTCTGTAAAACTGAAATTTGTGCACTTCCTGATTGTTTCTCAAAACCCATACTGTCATACCCTGTCTGCATTTCCAAATAGACCGCGGATTAATGTGGTTGTATTCATTAAAAATTGTAATGGCATAGTGGGGAAAAGTCAGTCTATGATTGAACAAGGCATAGGGGTTTATTTACACATCTGTTAGGTATTCATTGTTGTTATTGTGTTGTGTCTCAGGGTTAAATAGATTATATCCTCAAAAGAAGATTATTTGGATCCTTTGAACCCAGGTTGTGGTACAATAGGATGATCATGATGTTGCAAATGTAAATTCTTTATGTTTTTGAATGTTGAATCCAGCAGTTTTGAAAATTCTTTGCTATGTCATTTTCTACTTAAGAAAAGGGAAAATGTGTCCTTTTGTTAAGTAAATGCAAATAAAGCTTATTTTATATCTAAAAAATGTAATACTGCAGTTTTCAGAAACTTAAATTTCATGTAAAGATACACTCGTGTATTGACAACTATATACAATCAAAAAAGTCTGAATTCATCCTTATTTCAAAAAATGTGCATCTTTGGAACTGTACAGATTTTTCTTGAAATTAAAGACAGGAAGTTATTAGGATGGAAACATGAAAATGGCAGTAGTCAAGCCCTGGGTTTCGTTTTAAAATTTGACTGCATAATAAATCAGAGGAAAAAAGGAAATAAAATGAGAAGGTTGAGACAAATGTGCACTTTTATCTCATTCTGCATAGATTGCACTTTATCCATTCCTCTCACATCCCTCATTTTATTTAACGAATTTCCTTCTGCTTAGAAAAAAAATCAATACAACTGGAGAATTAGTTTTATCTTTCACCTTCAGTTTTACTGCATTGTGCAAAATGCTGTTTAGAAATAACTTCTCAGAGCAGTTAAGCTTTCTGAAAATAAATATGATCTATGACTCACTCTACAAAAAGTCGGTCAATGTTAGCCTTAAGGCTTTATTTGATATAGAAGAACAATGCAAAATGTGTTGTAGTAACTGTTGTTAGTAGTTCTGAAACTTGCGTTTTTTTTTTTTTTTTGGGAGGGGGTTTGATGATGCTTAACTTCGTAATCTGCGTTACTTGTGGTAATTGTCCATAATGTAGAGGAAATTCTGGTCAGTGTTATCCTTATCCAGGCTAAAATAAGACAGTTGATGAGGTCATTAGAATGAACCAATAGTTTGTATTTAATCATAAGCAGTGTTATTTGTCTTTCATTGTTTTGGGGATTATTAGCTATCTTCTGTTTTGTAGGCAGGTGTTGGCTGAAAATGTTGTAGCAATGACCTACTGTACAGAAAAAGTCACAAAGTTAGTGGAGTGTTGCAGGGCTTCAAGCAGTGCCTCCTTTTTTACTAGTTATTTTTGACACCTTAAGACTCTGTTTCCTGAACTTTCTGCAGCAATTTCCAGTCACTTGACTGTAGTCCACATGCATTCACTTTCAGCTACTTGACTCCATGGTCCTTCAGATGTGTCACCCTCCTCCCTTCTTTCCCCAAAAAAGTCAAATGGCAGTACTTTTGTGAGAACCCTGGAAACTGTTTGTTCCTGAGCAGACTGAGCTCACAGGGACTGACACCCATCCCACACACCTTACAGAGACAAGAGCCTGGTGTTAGGAAACAAAGCAGTCTTGTTATCTAAGCAGGCACTTTTCCTAGTTACCTTCTCGAGTGATTCTGGTGCTTTGCTATCACTGCCAGATAGGGACATAAGCAGGTCTCCATTGGATACTAGCTCTCTGCATAACACACAGGCTTCTACGTCTGACCACTGCAGATGATACATTTGCACCCATGTAGATGTTGCCACCTGTGTCCCTCCAGGATGGGTGAGCTGGCATTGACCACTCAGTTCTATCATCCTCACCTGAATCCTCCAGTACCGTGGTTCTAATCAAGCATGGGTCTCCTGGGTAGCAATCAGGACTTCTTCACTCTACAACATAGAGACTGGAATATTTAAATGCATTTTGCATACTGACAATGTTAATAGAAGGTGTTTGTTATATATGTTTGCAGATGATTGCAAATTAGGAGCTGTCATTGAATCTCACACTGACAAAAATGATCTCCAGGAGGGGCTGATACAGACAAACAGCTGGTGTCAGAGCCATGGAATAAAACTAAATGCCAAGAAATGCATAATAGTATCTTTTGGGAAGTCATCCATCCCTGGTAACTATCATATAGACAACATACCCCTTAGAGCTGACCCAGTAGTCAGGGACTTAGGGACACACATAGATAGTAATCTAGACTTTAACCATCATATGTCTGCAGTGGTGAGGAAATCATTCTATGTTGCGCAGCTTATAAACAAAGGCATTTTATTTATTTATTTAACATTTGTTAACTGGGAAAGTCTGACTTGGAACAAAGCCAATTTTTAGAGGAGACCCAGGGAAAAAGGCTGCAGATGCTTGTCTTTGTAACATGGGAGGAAACTGTACCACCTGGAGGAAACCCACACAAATGTAGGGAGGACATGCAGACTCTGCACAGAAGACACCCCAGCCAAGAATCGAACCGGAGAACCTCTTGCTGTGAGGCGACAATGCTACCGCTGCACTACTATGCCATCCATGGCATGGCATCCAAGTCCAAGGAAGTCATTGTTCCACTGTATTCGGCATTCATCAGACCTATGATTGCGTATAATGCTTCCTTTGGTATGTACCTAATCAGGCATATCCAACAACTGGAACGTTCACAGAGGTTCCTCACTAAAAGAATAAAGGGTGCAAATAAAATATCCTATGCAGACTGCCTCAAGGATCTATCCCTGTATTCTGTTTACTACAGGCTTTTGAGGGGAGATCTATCCCTGGCACACAGGGTATTGTCAGACCCGAATCTGATGGACCTCTTGCGTATCCACAAAACCAACAGCATCAGAATTACCCGTTTTAAAGACTTAAACCTTGCCTGTGATATGAATAGGACCTGCTGGAGAGACAGGTGTGTATCCCAGAGACTACCCCATCTATGGAACAGGCTCCTCATCCATGTAAAGCAGAGTTCCTCCCTAACCCAATTCAAATGCAACTTGGACAATTGGATGGGAAACCAGAAATTCATCCCTGGTTTAGCACCTATGTCTCTAATGGACCCAGGTAACCTGTAAGTGGTTCATCTGCCAGGCCCATGATTATACTTATCAAAGGTATCAGAACTTGTCAGAAATTTGGGATGCATGGCTAGCCTTAAAAAGGCCCTTGTGGTTGTTAGCCTAGGAATACCTATGAACCTATGTTAGATAAAAGGGTTAATCAGGCTAAGTATTAAGTTATTTCCAGTGTATATCAGTAAACATGTCAAGTTCAATGTAGCAGATACCCCCTTTTGCAAATGATGCAAAGGTAGTTAAGTTGCACTTTCGCAGTTCTGTTAACAAGTAAAAGGCAGCTGGACAATTTAATAATTTCTTGTGTTTAAACTCATCTGAGAAGCACATGCTATAATAAGGGAACGGGAGTCCTCAAGACAGACTGACAATAGTCTAGATGCTGACATATGTATCCTGTTTTAGTTACTAAGTTAATTTTCATAATGTGAGGGATAGTACCGTTCAAGTTGAAAACTAAAGTTGTTAGAGTTAAAATAGTAAAACAAGGAGATACTAAGGGGTGTTAGAGATGTACTTTAGAACTGAAATGGTAACAAATCTATGTTATCTGGAAGGGGCATGAAAGGAAAGTGAGTCAGCTAGGGCCAAGGGGTATGCAAAGAAAGTGAGTCAGCTAGGGCCTAAAAGATGTTTGTGCCAAAGGTTAAAGGCAAACTTTGACTATTTGTAGGATAACTTATCTGAAGTATCCATCTATCCTACTGATTCTGGGGAGTATACATGTGCTATGGAGTCACTATTGAAGTGTGCTGTACACATAACAGTTTCCAGTTTAGGCAAAACTTGTGGCATTTTAATGAGGACCAGGGCTTCTTGCAACAACTCGGGGGGGGGGGGGGGCTGCTTGTGCACTTTTTTTTTTATAAGAAAAGAGAAATCAGCAGAGGGTTCCCGACCTTTTAGTGTACCTGCGTGATGGTTTCATCCATATAGGTGTGGAAGTTGAAGGAAAGAAGGATTGATTTGTAAAAATAGCAAAATATTTCTACAATTAATGGTTTCCATGCAGAGATCTGCAGTATAGGCTGCCCATCTGCTTGAGCAAGACATTTGAGAAGCAGTATAGCTTTATTTTTTGTCAGTAAGCAACAGTAGCTGACTGTTACCAACATGGGAGAATGACAGGCCTTAATTAAAGTTGTTTGTTGGGGAACAGATCGTATCTACATGGCAGATGTATCTGCGGTTATCTGCTTTAGGTTCCTGCATATCATTTATGTAAATGAAGAATAACTAAAGCTCTAAAAGCAATCCTTGGTAACAAGAGAAGACTCTGCTGTGACCATTTGTTTTTCCTCAGACCACTCATCTTTTACCTGGATCCCTCTGGTGTAGCACCTACAGCCACTGTGGACTGGGTGTTAGCCACATCCTCTGAGGCTGTTGGAGTTCCCTCAGTGGGCAAGGGAGTACCACTCTTGTCTCTCCTGAGAGAGGGAATAAGAAAGGTTGTCCTGTTGTGTAAGAATGCTGCGCCCATCAGTGGGAATGCAGCAGCTGCTATTAGTAACACAGTTGGCCCCATTTTTCCTGTCAGAAACCGAAAAACAACCATGTATCTACTTCTCAATTTTCTTTAGATAGGAGTAATTAACTGGGTCTGGCTCAGGCTTTAATTCAGGCAGTTGATCCTTCTTGTAAAGTAATTTCTGGTAAAAGAAAGTGGGATGCCTCCTTTCCAGAAGAAATTCAAGATACTGAATGTGAACAGGAAGATACAGTAACAGATTCAGGGTCTTGTCTTCAGATTTCTGATTCAGACTCAGAGTTCACTTTCTGATTCTCCCTGCGGCTTTCTCTTTCTCTGAGACTATTGATAGAATGTCCCAGTATTTTCAGTGGGGAGAACACTGAGGTTTTTCATTCCCTCAAAAATACTATGAGTGGTTACAGAAGGATTTTCCACAACATATGCCAGTTCTTCTTATCTTGTCTGCTTTACAGGATTTGTGTCTTACTGCCTGCAATTTTCCTGATAGTCAGCTGGCCCTAAAAAGGCAGCTAGGATGTATACAGTTCCTCAGTCTTTTACATTTTTATATACTGTTCCCAAAACCTGACTCAGCAGCTATAGCCTTAGTTGAATGCTGTCCTGCTAAGTACTTAGTTAATTCCAACCCTACTCTTTCTAGTAAGGATGGGAAAATCATTGATAGGTATGGGGAAAAGGTATATACTTCTGCAACTTTGGATTTCAGAATTTTAAATTGTCAGGCTCATATGTTAAAGTTTATCCTGACATATGGTGAAATATGAGGAATGTTTTATCTACAAGTTTCTTCTTGATAATAAAAATTTGCATTAAATAATACAGTTTCTTCTATTGCACAGGTCACTATTCATTGATTGCAGTGTGTATATGACTCTGTTGATCCTTCTTCCAGTGCAATGGCCACTGCTATGGTTTAAGGAGGTTTGCTTGGTTGCATTCTCAGAACCTTCCAGATTATGTCAAAAATGAGATTTAAATTCTCCCTTGGATAGAGATTTGGTGTTTGGCCCCTCTGCTAAAGTGGTAATCAAAAAGTGTGATGAAAGGGGCAAGCTGATCCAGGGAATCTGTAAGATTTTTCAGCTCTCTTTTTCCAAATTGTACAAGAGATTTTCTGTCTCCTCATCCAATTTCTGCAAATAAACCCAGAACAGTCTCAACAAAATTCAGGTAAACAGACCTTTAAAAAGTGGCAAGGTGGTTCCAAAAAGAAGTCTCAGACCTCTCAGTACCAAGGACACTCCAACAAATCTGAATGACTATTCAAGGGACTTTGTGGTCCCCTCCCACCTTGGCCCTCTTTCTCTTACAGAAAGTCTGACTCTCCATTTTTCTCTTTGGCAATAGATTGTTTCAAATGAATAGGTTTTGAAAATCATTAATTGTGATTACTGATAGAAGTGGGAGGAAATTCCTCCTTTGTAGGTGGTCACTTCCTCATTCCTTAGATCAGACTGTTTTATTTCCTCCTGTTATTATCACATGCTGTACCAAGTATTGATAGAACCAGTTCCTTCTCCCAGGTGGGAAATGGGGTTTTTATTCATGGATGTTCCTAGTCCCAAAGAAAGAAAACAGTTGGAGACCAGTTCTTTATTTTTATTTCCTAAACCTGTTTGTGATAGTGCCCAAATTAAAAATGATGTCACTCCACAACCTGTTGTCTCTTCTTCCTCTTTCAAGTTTCCTGTTAACACTAGACTTAAAAGATGCTTTTCATCATATTCCCATTCATCCAGACTTCAGGCTTTTCTTAAGGTATTGTGTGTCTGGATCACATTATCAGTTATCTGCCTTACTCTTTGGACTGTCCACTACATCAAGAGTGGTTTAGCTCCAGTTATATACTTTATTACAAGCTACAGGGTATCAACATTTTTCCATATTTAGATGACTTTCTTATCTTTGCAAAGTCATTTTCAAAATGTCAGGAATCTCTCTCTGGGGTGAGAGATCTCTTGGACAAGTTTGGATTCCAAGAAAACATTCAAAAGTCTTTCTTGATTCCCTGACGCAGGATTTTGTTCCTGGGATGTCAGCTAGACACCTCGGTTCAAAGAGCTTTTCTTCCACAGGAAAAAATAGATCTTTATTTAGATCTGTTTCTAAGGTTTTCCACTCAGGCTTCAGTCACTGTGAGGGAATACCTCAGGAGTTTGATTCTCATGATACCGCTGGCAAGACTCCACATGGGAAAGGTACAGTGGTATCTGAAATCTCTTTAGTTCCAGCATCAACACCCTTTGCCTTTTCAGATCCCAGTAGTGGAGTTTGTCAGAAGAGAAATCATTTGGTGGAGACAACATATATCCTTAAATCAAGGTCTCCCCTTCTCCCTCCCTGCTCCAAAGTAGTCTGTCACCACAGATGCTTCAGACATTGCTTGGGGAACAGTTTCAGGAGAGATAAAATGCAGAGGGTGTGGGACACCAAGGACAGATGCAAGCACATAAATATTGAGAAGATGCTTGCCCTGATCAAGGCACTCAAGTCTCTGTACCATCTTTTTCCCCAGGACCTCTTCAAGTGGTTACAGGCAATATCATAGTAATATGGTACATCAGCAAGCAAGGGGGAACCAGGTCTTACTCCCTTTGTTGGTTTGGGATGTAGCTTCACCGCACAGTCTCACTCTACAGACATCCTACATTCTGTGGCAGACAAACTGAGCAGGGCCAGAGCAGACTCTCACATATGGAAACTAGGTCCGGGGTTCTTCCAAGATTTAATCCATCTGTGAAATGTTCCTCAAGTAGACCTCTTTGCTTCCTCTTTAAGCAATCAGCTGACAAATTTCTGTTCCAGGACTCCATGCAAGAAAGCCTGAAAGACAGATGCATTTCTTTGGATGGGGATGTTCCCCGTTTCCACTAAAATCCAAGGTACTTCTGAAGATTCAGAAGGAATCCCCCAAGATTATTGTGGTGACTCCCTTCTGACCCAGGCAGCCATTTTTGTAAACTGCCAGAGGCAATTACCATAAGCTTCCTCATAGAATGGATCTACTGACACAAGAACATGGATGTTTGATACACCTCATCAATCATCTTAATTAACTGCCTGGATGATAGGGTCTTAAATTCCTTTTGGGCACCTGTTTTCTGAGGATGTGAATCAGGTACTAATGGAGGCAGTAAAGCCTGCTGCTAGAAAATTATATATTAGAAAATGGTAAAGGTTTTCTAGTTGGTGCCAACAACATAACCAGCAACCATTCATGACTATTGGTACTATCCAATGACCTTTCTTATTCCTCTGTGTAGGTTCATTTATTGGTTATGTCATCATGCCTGCCCATGGATCCTCCTCTTTCAAGGCAGTCAGATGTCAAAATGTTTTTGAAGGGGGTTTTGCATAAGAGTGCTCCAAGTTAACTGGTGTCCCCCTTGGGATCTCAGTTTTGTGTTAGAGAATCATTTACTCCATTTGAACCAGCCAATCTGCCCAACTTGAGGTTCTTAACATGGAAAACGGTTTTGTTGATTGCTCTGACCTCTGCACGCTCTTATAGTGAGTCAACCCACACCTTGTTTTCCACAAGGACATTGTTTCTTTGAGAACTTATCCTTCTTTTTTGCCTAAGTTATATCTAAGTTTACTTTAAGTCAGACTATCCATTCCCCATTTTCTTTCCTGAATGTAAAAATGAGGGAGAAAGTATAAGTCACATCTTGAGTGTCCACAGGCAATGCAGGTACTATATTGACAGAAGTAAATCTTTCAGATCATTGGATCAATTGTTCATTTCTTGTGAAGGTAAGAAGAAGGGACAGCCAGTGTCAAAACAGACTATTTCCAAATGATTGTGTAAGGCTGTTACCTTTTGTTATACTTGTAACAAAAGGATACACTGCCAGCCCAGCTATGTGGAATTTTGTAAGTAATTGTATGTCATTTGTGAATATCAACATGATTCATATGCTTATGTTACAAATGTATTATAACTGTATGTTGTCTGTATATCAAACTGCTGGTACAGAAGTGTGTGTGTTGAAAGGCTCTGTAAAGTACTGAGTTTAAAGATGTATCCACAGTGTACCCTGCTGGAAAAGAACAAAAATATATATACACTATTGTGGCTGTCTAGGTGTAAATGTTTTAACAGTGGAACATGGGACATAGAGGGTTAACTTGCAAAACTTAAGAAAAATAGTTGAAATTAAATTATTTCATAACTGCTCCATAAAAGATGGTTTTGATGCAGCAAGGAGACAGGATACCTAAAACTAGGGGAGCCTTCTGCATTGTCTTGTAAAGTGTTTTATTGTTTTATGTCTTCCAGCAGCTGCAAACATCCAGGGCTATGTGTTTTTCAGGGGGATGCTAAATGCTGGCAGTTTCTAGCAATGGAGGTTTATCTTGGGAACTAAAGTCAGATGACAAGAAGTGATGTCATCCTGCAAGCTAACCCAGCAGTAATATTTGAGATATCAATTTGAGGAGTCTCTGAGAGACAGAGCATTTTATATTTTGTCTTTGACCTGAGAGCATCAGTTGGAAGACCCACTCACCACATCTGACTTGCCTTGCTCTGGAAGTAAGTTAACTAGGGTACAGTAATTTATCTTAGATTCAGACAGGGATATAATGAAGTATAGCTTAAATGTTTTCTTTATTTATTTGAGACTGTCCTGCAATGTTGTTTTAAATATTTCATGTCATTTTGAACTCTGATGTAATTATGATTATTTACTGAGTATTTTCTTGTTCTTTTATTATTTATTGTTAAATATATTTAAACCTTTCATTGTGGCTAATATTTGTGAGACATATTTAAGGTTTGGGAGTACTTGCATATTTATTTGGTTACACTGTGGGCCACTCCTAATAGCCTTGCTCTTGGTCAAACTACCATTTCAAAGTCAAAGTCAAATCACACAAGTGCAAAAACTGAATGAAATTCTGTGTCTCCGGACTCAATGTGTAGACAACATATAGACTATTTTCACAGACATTTACACATATAACACCTTGCTGTTACTTCATGGACATGCAGGTAGACAAACTAATATTGCACATAATTAGAAACACATTTTAACACTTTTCAAAGTAAACACTTACTTGCATGAGACTTTAGTATTGCACAAGTACTTGGTTAAGACATTGCATTGATCCTTGCACAGAAAGAGACATTTGAGTATTGCGCTGTGAACATTAGAGTATTGCACTATAGACCTTAGAGTATTGCACTATAGACCTTAGAGTATTGCACTGTGGTTCATTTATGAATTCACAACATGTATTGCACTGAAAGAAGAGATATTTTACTGCATTGCTACTGCCCTAGATGGCCTATAAGTTAGAGTCATGGTGAATATTGCACTGAGTATTAGATGAGATTGGTAACCAGATTAATGCACAATTTGAGACAGTTTCTACTGACCCAGGTGGACATCATGGAATGTAGTGATTACTAGAATTCAGCAGCCTGATGACATTAGGGAATAAGTGTTCCTGAACCGTGTAGTTGTGCAACATATGCTTCAGAAGTACTTCTGATAGCTGCAGGAACAGTCTGTAAGCAGGGTGAGTGCAGCCTTTAATTATTCCTCTGGCCCTGCTGAGACATCTGGATAAGTACAAGTCCTGGTTAGGTGGTTACGTGGTCTTAATGATCCTGTCGGCTGCTTTCACCACTGTCTGGAGGGATTTGCACTGAGAGTAGACCAGCTTCCATACCATTCTACGAGGTTGTTCATCAGGATGCTTTCTATAGTACCTCTGTAGAAGGTAATGAGAACTGTCGATGGGGGATTCGCTCTCCTCAGCCTTCTTAAAAAGTGTAATCTCTGCTGCACTTTCTTGACTATGGCATTTGTATTTGTGGTCCAAGACAAGTCCTCATCAATGTGCACTCCCAGAAACTTTGTGCTTCTCACTCTTTCCACTGTTTCCCCATTGATGGTGAGGCGAGAATGTTCCTTGAGATTTTTCGTGTAGGCCACAATTATCTCTTTTGTCTTGTTCACATTTAGTGCTAAGTTGTTATTTCTACTCCAGGTAATCAGTTGTTCCACCTCATCTCTATACACTGTTTCATCATCATTACTGATGAAGCCCACCACTGTTGTGTCATCAGCAAACATGAATATGTGGTTTGTACTGTACCTGGCTGTACAATCACGTGTTAACAGGGTGAACAGCAAAGGACTTAGTACACATCCTTGTGGGACTCCAGTGTTAAGAGTGATGCTATCTGAGGAGTTATTTCCTGCACACACTTTCTGAGGTCTGTCTGTGAGAAAGTCAAGAATCCAGTTACAAAGTGGAGTGTTGACACCTAGTTGGAGTAGCTTCATTACCAGATGAAGAGGGATGACCATGTTAAAAGCTGAGCTGAGGTCAATGAATAGTACCCTCGCGTAGGTGTTTTTATTCTCAAGGTGTTCCAGCGATAGATGGAGTACTAGAGAGATGGCATCTGCTGTAGATCGGTTTGCTCGGTAAGCAAACTGCAGAGGGTCAAGATCAGCAGGCAGCCCAGATGTTATGGCATCTTTGACCAGCCTTTCAAAACACTTCATCACTGTGGCGGTGTGGGCTACAGGGTGGTAGTCATTTAGGCAAGATGATGGAGACATCTTTGGTAATGGAATGATTTGTTGTATCCTTGAAGCATTTTGGAACTATTTGCTCAGTCAGAGAGTTGTTGAAGATAACCTTGAGGACATTTGTTAGTTGCACTGTGCAGTCCCTGAGCACACGTCCTAGGATGTTGTCAGGCCCAGCTTCTTTTCTCAGGTTAACTCTGCACAGTACCCTCCTGACATCAGCTGGGTTGAGGGTGAGCATCTTCTCGTTATGGCTAATGGGCATTTTCTTTGCTGTTCTGTTCCCTTCCTCAGATCTGCTGAAGTGGATATTCAGCTTATTTAGGAATTCCTTGTTGTCTTCACATTGTGAAGATAGGGGTCTGTAGTCACTCATGGACTGGATACCTTGCCATAGGTACCTGGGGTCTTTGTTGTCATAGAAGTAGCTCTGGATCTTTCTGCCATAGGTGCATTTTGCATCCCTCACTCCCTTGTTCAGATTTGCTCTGGCTGTTGTGAGGGCTTCCCTGTCTCCAGACCTGAAGGCTGCATTCCTTGCTTTCGGTAGTTTGTACACCTCTCTAGTCAACCAGGGTTTCTGGTTGGCTGGTGTGATGATGGTTTTGGTGGCTGTCACATCATCCACATATTTCGAGATGTAGCCCATCACAGCCTCAGTGTACTCCTCCAGGTTGATACACTGGTTATCAGTAGCTGCCTCCATGAATAAGTTCCAGTCTGTGTTGTCAAAACAGTCCTGGAGTGCTAAGACTGCACCTTCTGGCCATACTCTTACTTGTTTAACTGTTGATCTCCCTCTAGTTAGAAATGGTTTGTATGCTGGTAGTAACAATATGGAAAGGTGGCTAGAGTTTTCCAGGTGTGGGTGAGGCAGTGCCTTAAATGCTTAACATTGCTGCATACCTTGTCCAGCGTGTTCTCACCCCTTGTTGCAAAGTTCACATATTGGAAATAGTGAGGCAGAACTGTTTTCAATTTGGCCTGATTAAAGTCACCTGCCACTATATGAGCACAGTCTGGATTCCTGTTATGCAATTCATTTGTAGCCTGGTATAATGTGGCCATTGCCTCATTTGGATTAGCACTGGGAGGACTGTAGACAGCTGTGATGCAGATGCTGTTAAATTCAAGGGTCTGCAATTTCAGTGACAAAAACTCCAGATTATCTGAGCAGTGTGAGGATACTATCTCAAAACTGGTACACAAGTTGTATTGATAGTAACATTACACAGTAAGATTGGACACCCTTTGTTAAGGGCCTTAGAGTAGCTGATAAGGAATGGCTGGTGGTAAGTCAAAGCTACCTTATAGTCTGGGCAGAAGGGGACATAGCTAGTAAACCTGTATCAGCCTTTCCCAGGCGTGTGTGTGTGTGTGTGTGTGTGTGTGTGTGTGTGTGTGTGTGTGTGTGTGTGTGTGTGTGTGTGTGTGTACACGCGTGTGTATAAATCAAATCTCAAAGAGTGTGTGTCAGCTACTTGGTTAGGGACATGAAGCACAGGTTGGATAGAAAGGGTGCTGGAGGTCTTGGTTTGGCCACTCAGCTGAGATCTCAACTCTGTAGTTGTGCCAGCGGGGAGTCTTATTAGGGATCTGGAGAAGGAGAGAAAAAACAGCCCCAGACTGACTGTGGTCTGTGTGTGCTCTTAAAGGAAATTGCACTTGATACAGAGAGCTGCATCTAGAAATACTGTGTGAGTACCTGTCATCCTCCCAGTGTGTACGTCCCCCACTGTTGCCAGTGGTGAGGATTGAGGCTCCTTGATTACTGGGCCAGTAGTGGGGCATCACAATACTCATCATAACAAATCTATTCCAGGCAGGGTCAAGGCCCACTTTAAAAGGACCTTGGTTTCTTCTATGGCTTTTTGGAAAGGGTTGGATTCTAGAAGTATTCTCGAAGCTGTTACTTAGTTCTGTGTACATACTTTTACAAAGCACTGTAAGCTGGATTCATTCTGTAGGTGTACATCATGCTTTGTTAAGACTATTCACTAGGGGCCCCTGGACCCTTCTCTTTCCACCTCCCAAATATAGTTAGCTATCATAATCCGTCCTTACAGCTAAGGCTACTGTAGCAGTGATCAATATGAAGAAGATAAGTAAGTTGAACTTACCATGACAGTAGATGTTTGAAGGATCGCTGTTTCCGTAGCCTCTCCCTCCCTCCACTCCACTTGTTTTTTGGTGTTTTTATGCCAGGGTGTGGACATTTATTTTTTGTTATTCCTAGCCTTGTCATTTCACCGCCCAGCTTCCCTCTCTCTCTGCTGGCAAGAAAGCTCTGAAGGGCTTCATGCCTAAACATTTTTGAACATTTATAAAACAGTGCAATTTTCATATTTTTTCTTGATATCATACAGGTGTTCATAAAGTTTTGCTCTTAAACTTCTCTCTCTTTCTCATATAAAAACAAATAAAATATATTTCTGACAGAACACTAAGTAGCCCATCTCCCTGCATCCACAATTATAATGTCTGTTGGCCATCAGTTATTGCAAGTTAACTGTCACCTGTTCCCTTTCCATTATATGACTACACTGATGGCAACATCCACATTTAGATGCCCCCCCCCTTTTTGTTTTAGTACGCTTTTCCATGTTTTTTAATCTTTTCATGTAATTCTTAAAATTCTTACCCCTCCTGAAAGCAATTTTGGACTTTGTCTGGATAATTCACCACTGTAAATAAAGATGTGCCAATTCCTTTCTGTAACCTCCTGGATAGCCATATAATCTACACTATAAGTTATCACCATTGCTTTATTGCACGTCTTGCTACACATGCACATACCATTGTTCATCAAATAACTATTCCTTCCAGGTATTGGCATGTAGGTACCAGTTCTCCATTTTATGTAAACTTCTATATATTTTCCACAAATTCACCTGGGTACCCCATTGTATTAAACATATTGATATGTTTCCAAAAGTGTCAGAACTGGAGACCATACTAGCCAATCGGACCTTCTCTTCAGTATCCATCCAAAATAAGCAAATATCATCCAGACTTCTAGCATAAGGCTCCAGAAGTTAATAAACTGAGAACTGAAAACAAACATTGTCTCCCATTGTACCATGACAATATTTGCAAATAAAGGGGCACAGGCAGCTACCATAATCATACCTGCTCTTTGATGGAAAAATATGCCTTAAAAATAAATATATTTCTCAGGATGATATCCATTAAGTCTACCATCCCATTCCTCTTTGCTGAAATTAATCAAAGTAATGAAACCTTTTTGTTTAAATCCATCCTAATATCATACTCATAAATCCTCTAAAACACTTGAATTACAGCATGCAGTGGTGGATTAAACACACTGCTGCTAAACAAAACCCAATTATCAAACCACTTATTCTCACAGAGAAATAAAAAATAAAATTCAAGTTAATGGTAAAAAGTTTGAGGTTTATAAGAATATCTGGCAAATAAGTCTGTCATGTGGGCACAAAAGACTGTGCCATAGTCTTTGTTGATCCATACAGTCTAATTAATGTGCCTTGTGGCTGTTCCTCCCTTTTTTCTGGGTAAAGTAGAGGCACATTTGGAGGTGTATTTACCTGCTGGTTTCCCTTGCTGCACTGATAGGATGGTATATTAAAAGAACCACTTTTCCCATTGCTTCCACAACTGTGTACATTTGGGAAAATGTATTATCATGCCACTTGTTAAATTAGGAGTAGCAGCAACTGGATGAATTACCTTTCCATACCCAGTTTGCATGCCTGTCTGAGTAACAGAATACTTTTTTATTACCATGAATGCATATTACTTCTATTGTTTTGTTAGTAAATGTTTTCTACACACACACACACACACACACACACACACACATTCACACATATGTGTGTGTGTGTGTACATTTATATATATATATATATATATATATATATATATATATATATATATATATATATATATATATACTGTTATAAGAGCATACGGCTTGAGTCTAATGAGTCTCGATATTCTAGAGGCATAAGATTTCTAGTAGCATGATTTTCAAACTTTATAATTTTCACAGGTTTGTGTTATTACTGTCTTTAGTACAAAATCTAGCTCTATGATTATTTTTCCACATTTAAATCAGAGTATATTTACAGTTCCTACTTTTTGTTTGTTACCAGTATTTGACAGATTTACACAGCTCAGATTTATGTATGGTTTTATGGCATCACAGACTTTCTGCTAGAAAAACAAAACGTTTGGAGTCTTTAGGGTCATTTTAACACACCAATTTTCTTAAAGCAGGTAAAGACCTTTTGAATTGGTCAGTTACTATTATTTCTGTAATTTTATTCTTATTATGCTGACTCTCCAAATCTAAATATAAATGAATTATATGCTTTAGATTATATAATTATAACCATACTGTTCTGTTATGAGAAAACATCCAGCTATGAAACTTTTGAGCTTGTGTCTGTGAGGTAACTCAATATCTGGCAAATAAAATCTTTTGACTTTATCGTAGTCCTGGTGTACAGTCCCCCTGCCATGTCCATGAAGGCTTTTAGTGGTTCTCCAGTTAGCTGAGTTGGTAAGATCCTGGTCCAGTTAATCCAGTCCTCTCACTCCTTATGGGAATACCACTCAAAGGTATTAAGATACACCTCAAGGCCCTTCTTCTCAGTAAGTTATTTTAATAATGGCACCGCTCTTGGAATAGCATTGACTTTGTTACTGTGACTATCTCTTTAGATGCAGCTGACATGGTGTGTAATAACTACTGTATTGTGGTCATCTTGGCAACTGCTCATACAGGTGAACAGAAAATAATTCCCAACACACACAAGACCATCTCTGTCTCTTTTTGCAGAAATTTCAATAATTTTGGAAGCAATTTGTACAATTTCCGAACTTTAGCTTTAATAACTTGCATCAAATGCCCACTGCATACTGTCAGCATGGACGATTAAATCAGCTGAAGGTACCAGTCTTATATAAAGCATGAGTTTATTATATACAAATAATCAATTGCAGGTTCTTCTAAGTAAAAACAGTCACTTGGCTTAACAAAACAGCAACAATAAAAACAGTCACTTGGCTTAACAAAACAGCAACAGGTACTGTTACTTCAGTTTTATACTGGTGGAAACAACCTTTGTTGGTAGGTCTGTTTAGATTCCTCTGCCAGGAACAATTTGGATGCCAAGCTCCCTTCCACAAAGGGTAAAAGCTCTCTCTGAGCTTCTTTTATCTCTGTTTTTATATTACACTCACTAGTTAATTAAACAAACCTGCTGTCATAAATACAGATAGGTATTGTTTTGTTCTTAAGGAATAAAGTAGACCATAACAGAAACACTATTCATTAAAAGAAACATTACTACATTTTCTTTGAATGTTGTGTACCCTTGTTATTTACAACAAGCTCTTTATAAGACTGCTATAGGCATTATTTACACAAGTGTTTATACATTTTTGGTTCACATGTATTCTTCCAAGAAACAAAAGCGGCAGAGGCAAAGATAAAAAACTAAGAAATAAAAATACAATCCTACCAAGTGAACCACTTTCCAAAAATCACCACAACACCCAACGTCTGCGATTAAATTAAATACGCTTTATTCCAATAGTTAAGCACTTTCATTCGTAACCAAACTTTATCAGAAGTAAAATAAATAGATTTTTGAACTTTTAAATGTGGTAGTCATAAGCAGTGTGCTTACATTAGTAATAAAGAAACCTTCTGTTTGTGTAGTCGTGGGAAAGAGTTAACATCACAATATTATTATAATTGTAATTCTGGGGGTGGTGTTTATATTTATGCATGTCACTGTGGTGCTTTCTATGTTGGAAAAACTGAAACAGTGCTAAAAAAGCACATTTATGAACACGTGTGACATTTTGCATGGAGTTGACACTAATTCTTTAGTTAAGCAACACAGAGAATGTATTGAGTAGTTTTACATTTTTTTTGTTTTAGAACATGGTCACAAAAATCCAAGGGGGGGGGACAATGGGAGGACCTTCTTGAATATTGTGAACTCTACTGGCAATTGTATTTACAAGCCAACAGATTCTCTGGTTTAAATGAGGTCATTTCCATTGTCCCCGTCCTAAAAATTAAGGTCGGCAAAGTTATAATAATTATAAAAAACACAAATCATAAAATGGTAACATATTTGGTTTCAGAATCTGTAATATTTTTGTATGCATTCATATTCTGTCATGTTTTAATGAATATCGATGTGTGCAATTTTATACCATTTTTAGGTGGTTTTGATGAAGCAACTTCCTTGTTCAGTGTATTGTCTTTTTGATGTTGCTTTAAGTGATTTTACTTAATTGAGTACCATCTAATTAAGCAGTATTTGTAATTGGTCCAAATGGTGTATAAAAGGAGCTCAAAAAATCTATTTATTTTAGTTTGACGAAGTTCGGTTGGGAACAAAAGCGCATAACTACTGGAATAAAGTGTATTTAATTTAATCGCCGGGTGCTGTGGTGATTATTGGAAAGTGGTTCACTTGGAGACATTGTACTTTTGTTTCTTATTTTTTATTTCACTTGTATTCTTCCATTTTCTCGGTGAATAAACTTGTGTGTCTGTGTGCATGTGTATCTGAGAAGGTTCCCCTGCATCCTAGTGGCAGGAGTGTGCAGTTAAAACTTGTCTGATTGAAGACTGCTGGAACAGGGCTCAGTTTTTAGCTTTTTATTGGTTAATCAGTTAATTTGTTTAAATCAGTTTGCTCATTTGCTACTGTTATATTAAAAAAAAAAAAAAAAAAAGTTACACTTTATGCATCGCCGTTTAGCTAGGGTTAAACTATTCCCAGCGCCATAAAGTCTGCTCTTCAAATTTTCCCTTAGAATTAGCCAGTTTTTTAGTTTTAGCACTCAAATCTGTTTCTTTGAGCTTAGCACTTGTTCAGAACTTGTTGTAAGCACTTGTTCAGAACTTGTAAGCGCTAAATAAGCTACAAATTACTACAGCACTCAACTTTCCTCACTTGTCTAAAGGAAAACAGTTTTTAGTACTTAATATATAAGCACCTATCGAGGCATATCTAAGGGTCAGCTCCCGGTATTTTCTCCTGTCTACCTGATGAATCTGGGCATCTTGGGGCAATGCAGCAATTGCCTCATGTACACAGACATCCCTCTCATCCTACCACCCAACACTACAACCTGTGAGAGATGCACTTATATAGCCAAACTAGAAGTAAAGCTCTCTTCACCCAAGACTGGACTAGACAGTCAAGAGGAGAAGGTAAACACTTGCACCACACCACACTCATCACATAGTCCCCCAAAACCTACACCACCAAAACACACACATAGCAACACAAAACACACACCTGCATTCACGGAGGCTCTCAATAAAAATCTGCTCAAGCAACAGAGACCTGCAAAGCAGAAACGCACGCAACCCCCCCCCCCCCCCCCCAACACAACCCAAATAACACATAGCCCACAAACTCAGTGTGCCACTCAACCACAGCCAATAAGGCATAACACCGTATCCAACACTCTAGTCATAGGTGACTCTATAGTGTTCCACTCACCAGGCTAAACAAGGGAAAGTTACTGTCAGCTGCCTGTCAGGTGCCAGGATCTGCCACATAACGCACGCACTCAGGTCACTCTACAACAAGTACAAATATGACTCTGTCATTGTCCATGTTGGTGTAAATGACCTGAGAGGTACCTCCCTGAACTACATGAAAAGAGACATGGAGGAGCACTCTCCGATCTTGTAGCCCAGGCAGGTATGACCCTAGCCCTGAGTAGCATCCTGCCATCATCCAGAATGATACCACAGTACAAGGACAAAATTATTGACTTCAACAGTTGGCTAAGCTTCTGGTGTCATTCTAAGGGGATCCAGTATCTCTCTGCCTGGGATGACATGATGGACAGACCACGATGCTTTGCCAGAGATGGCCTGCACCTGTCGCCCTTGGGATTCCGGATACTGGTTAAGGCTCTTGCCACCCCTATAGTGCCTTTTTTAGGCAAGGTTCAAATGACAAATTCACCACTGTAACAGGTACAAGCAAGCAAAATCTGAGGGTAATGCTACTCAATGCTAGAAGTCTAAACCTCAAAATGCATTCACTCAAGACACTCCTTAAAATGGAGGACATCGACATCTGTGCAGTGACACAGACCTGGTTCAAGGCTCCAGAAAGCACCCCTGCATTACTAGGCTATAATTCATACAACACCTTTCGGCCACCTAACCTGGACCGAAACACTAAAGGCAGAGGCATGTCCATATTCATTAAGGATATCCCCATCTCCAGGCTAGTTGCTCAGTTAATGCATCTGAGATTATCCAACTGCAACTAACTCTGGGCAAGACCACAATCCAAATTGTAACTTGCTACAGATCCCCACCATGCCCCAGGATTCCCACTCCTCATTTCGTGATACACTGTAAAATATTAGGGTACAACCCAACACCCTAATAATGGGCGATTTCAACTACCCCACCATTAACTGGGAAAACTACTCATGTACCAACTCTTTTGCTCAACGTTTTCTGGAATTCATAAATTCCAACACCATGGATCAACTTATCCACACCCCCACTGGGGGCAGCAATATCCTAGACCTGGTCATTACCAACATGGGTGACCAGCGTTCCACACCAGAGGTCAATTCCTCTTTGATCAGATCCAACCACAAGCTAATCAGCCTAGACACCCCCCCCCCCATTAGGGAAACCACCGTAAAACATTTCTCCAAAGCCAACTTCACACTTCTTAAGACAGAAGTGGCAAACTTCACGACACCCATGCAGACGGATAGTAGAGGTACAACTGCTGAATCATACACAAATGCACTTTATAAGCACTTACACGAGTGCATGGATCATGCTATCCCTAACAAAACCAAGATGCTATCCTCCAAAAAAGGAAGCCAATCTGGTGGTCCTCTGCCATAAACAAACTCTACAACAGAAGAAAGAAACTGTTGCAAAAAAGAGTAAAATCCCATTATTGGAGGAACTTCCTGGTCAGCCTCAGTAAGAAGCTGAGATCCCTCATAAAACCCTCCAAAGCTAGTTACGGTAAGAAAATCGCCACTGATTCTAAAGACAACCACAAAGCATTCTATAGCTATGTCAAGAATCTCAATGGCAAAACTCAGATCTGCTCTGAGTTACAGCACTATGGCACTAAATATACAGAACCAACTGATATTGCCAACATCCTGGCAGATAGATTCAGTGCTAATTTTACCGTCCCTTCTCACTCCCTAAAGGGCCCATCTCTATACAGGAAGAATGCAAAGTTCCTGTAATCACGGCTGCACAGGTAAAAAACGCACTCTCCAAAGCCAAGAACGTTGCATCCATGGGACCTGACAACATCCCAGGCTGCGTTCTACATGAACTACATAATGAACTGGCACCCCACCTAAGCACCATGTTCAATCATAGCCTCACCTCAGGCTTTCTACCCACTGAATGACATACAGCGACGGTTATCCCACTGCACAAAAGGAGAGTCACCATAGACCCTGGGAACTACCACCCCATTAGCCTAATGAGCCTGGTCTACAAGGTCATGGAACGTATCATCATGGAACTTATAAACAAAGACATTGGTAATCTCCAAACTCTGGACCCCACCCAGTTCGGGTTTGTAAAAGGCAGGTCATGTCTCCTAAACCTGATAGACTTCTTTGAAGCAGTCACCAAACCGTAGACGAGGGTAAGGTGGTTCACACAGCCTATCTAGATTTCGTCAAGGCTTTTGACACCATCTCCCACTCTGGAATTATAGATAAACTCACTAAACTAGGTATAAATCCCAATGTCACAAGATGGGTTGCCAAGTGGCTCACTGACAGAACCCACACTGTGAAAGTAGCAGACTCCAAATCTGACTTCAGACCAGTGACAAGTGGAATACCACAGAGTTCAGTCCTGGGTCCTCTCCTGTTTGGTGTCTATTTTTCTTAAGTACAGGCTAACACAGAAGGTCTTTGGCTAATGAAGTTTACAGATGGCTGCAAACTAGAAGCCATAATTGAAACTCCTAACGATGTGGACATCCTACAAAAGGGCCTCACTGAGACAGATGCCTGGTGTCAAAGCCATGGCCTCAAGCTCAATTCCAAATAGTGCATTGTCATCCCCTTTGGTAAAAACTCTGTACCCATGAGCTACCACATAGGTGGTAGTCTGCTTAACACCGAATGTGTGATAAGAGACCTTGGGACACAGGTGGACAGTAGTCTCTCCTTTGATAATCACATCGCCACAGTAGTCAGGAAATCCCTCTATGTGGCACACCTCATCACAAAAGGTTTCTCATCCAGGAAAAAAAGAGGTCATTGTTCCCCTCTACTTGTCACTCATTAGACCCATTGTAGAGTACAGCGCCCCTTTTGGTATGCACCTCACAAGACATCTACAAATGGAAAGGCCACAGAAATACCTCACAAAGAGGATTACCGGCCTCAAACAGATGCCCTAAGTAGACCGTCTCAAAAAACTCCAGCTTTACTCTATTGCATATCGCCTACTCAGAGGCAATCTCTGCCTAACATACAAAGCTATGTAAAACCCAGAGCTGTTGGACATGCTCCACTTAAAGAAATCCAAATCCCTCCAAGCTACATGCTCTAGGGACCTAAACCTTGTCACCACAATAAACAGAACATGCTGAAGGGATAGATTCCTGTCCCAGAGACTTCCCATACTCTGAAACAAACTACCTGTCTATATCAAACAAAGCTCCTCATGAGCACTCTTCAAGAAAAATCTTGATGATTGGATGGGAAATAGGAAATTCACCCCGGGGATCACCTCTGTGGCTCTGCATGACAGGGGCACAGGAAAATAATTTTCTTGGATGGCGAAAGTCAGGGTACCTTTTTGGCTAGGCTTGTATAGGCCCTAGGGCCGATAGCCTAGTACCTACCTATGACCCTATGAACATATATATATATATATATATATATATATATATATATATATATATATAAATATATATATATATATAAATATATATATATATATATTTATAAATATATATCATACACACACACACACACACACACATAAATATATATTCTCATATACACACTGAATCACACATACATACATGTATTATGCTCTAGTTTAACTTGGGGTGCCATATTGTACATAATCATAAAAGTGTTTAAATAATATTCATTTTTTGGAATTTTGCAGTGATGATGCAGTTCTTGTGCTGCATTTTCTCAGTAGGAATAACATTGTCATGTGAAGGAATAATGAGTGGATTTACAGGATATACATTTGCCTTACTTGCTGCATAATTATGAAATTTTGTTCTTGCCTGCTGCACCTATTATGTTCAACCTGTCTTAAGGGAGAGAACAGCAGTGTGCTGAAGCTTTGAGGGTTAATCGCTTAGCATGGTAAATGCATCCAATAAATGTAGTTGATGTGAACAACTCCTGACAGTAAAGCTTGGGAGGCTTTGCATTTGTAATGAAACTGATATAGCTGTCATTTCATTAACGCATTTTACTTTTTGTTTCACAGTTAACTTTGACATGAAGTATATATTTTTATGTATATTTATATTGGTCCCTATCAGATCACCGAAGTTTCAATACTTCTAACATCATAAGGCTGATACCATATCATCAAAGTTTTGAAACTTCAAAACTAAAACAAAAAAAAAAAATAAAAACAGATTTTATTTTTTTACGTTTTTGCAGGGGGGCAAGCCCCCCCCCTTGCACCCCACACCCCCCGCTAATTAAATATACCAACTCCAAGATTGCAGTACAGAGAGGAAAATAGTAAATTACCCGCTCTGTGCTATACGGCAATCTCCATTCAAAATGTTCAAAGTTTCAAAACTTCAATCATATGGTCTCGGCCCTATGATGTGGGAAGTTTTGAAACGTCAGTGATCCGCTAGGGACCTACATATATATATATATATATATATATATATATATCTATATATCTATATATATATATATATATATATATATGTATATATATATATATATATATATATATATATATATATATATACACACACAAATAGATACACAGACACACACACACACACACACACACACACACACACATAAATTATTTTGGATAGAATGTATAGAAATTTATAACACAGGCTCTGGAAAGCACTGTGTAATTATTACTAATTATTACTAATTATACAACATGCAACTGAGAAGAGATTATGATTTAATAAAGATTACTTCCAACATAATTTTAAGCCTTGGTCTTGTGTGAGAAAAATAAAAAAAAACATGTTTGATCAGCCTACCTATCAAATCAGCAAAGCAATACAAATACATTTATAAAACAATGCAGAATC
This sequence comes from Protopterus annectens, assembly GCF_019279795.1. Taxonomy (NCBI): domain Eukaryota; kingdom Metazoa; phylum Chordata; order Ceratodontiformes; family Protopteridae; genus Protopterus; species Protopterus annectens. Next base: position 1,590,528,024 of record NC_056731.1, read on the forward strand.
ACTTCTGAACCAGTCCTTCCTCTGTGGTGTGTCTTCCAAGACTGCAGACTGTAAAATAGTAGAAATATCATTTATTATGCATCTTTGGTGGTGCAGGATTATATGCAAAATTTCTTATATTAGTTAAGCACAGGAAATGTAACACATGATAACAGGTGCCAGTAGCCAAAATGCATACTACATAAGTGTAAGCATTACCATTTGTACCTTTATCAGAAGACATCACAGGGTGTAACTAGCAAACCTGACAGAAGAAGACCTATTCTAAAGGGATCTGTTTGAAGTAGACATATTATGTAAGTAAATCTGATTGACTTCTTTGACTTAGGAAATAACCTGGGTATGTCTGTTGCTGCCTCTCCCTTCGTATAGATATAGAAGATATATCCACTCTGTTCTGATAGGCCACAAGTGTAATCTCTACCTTTAATTTACTTTTGAGATACCCTTCCAGATATTTAAAGGAGAAGACATTTGAAGATTGTTAAGACTTTTGGCTCAATAGAAGCAGATCTGCAGATCAAACCGTGGTGTTGTTCAAGCCATTAAGGCATTTTTGCAACTTCGGTGGAAGTTTAGCTGTGTATGAACCATTGGTTTTCCTTTTGTAGTTGTAGGTCACGCATTACTTCATTTGCAGCAAGCCTTAGCATAGTTCACTGCAGTTTATATGTTTAATGCCAGCCTCAGATTAGTAAAGCAGGAACACAGACTGTATCATACAGTCTTAAAATACCTCTTGATTGCTGAATGCAGATATATGTTCAGTTTTCAGTTTAGTAGGTTAAAAAAAATCTGCAGAAGAACAACATGAAGCTGAGCTAGGGATGATGTGCATACTTTTAACAAATGTAATCAGTGACATATTTTAAATATTGCTCATAAACTTAGCAAGCTGCTAGGATAACAGGTTTTACATTAGCATGCATTTTCTAAAGGATTAGAAGGCTGAAACATAAATGTCTGACATTATTTAGTGACGTCAGCCCTCACTGATTTGCTAGAAAACCACAAATTTTATGAGCAACAGACAAAAACTATGAGACAAAAATCTGGGCATTCTGCAAAGTTCTGGACAATTGAGAGGTATGCTCCAGTCGTTATTTATGGAGACTGACTGCAATGGAGCAGATCTAAATAGAAAGAGTGTCACGAGTTAAAGCTGGTCAAATTACGCAAAAAGCTGTACTTGGTAAAGAGGGGTGTGTTTTGTCTCTGATGGTTCTGATTCAAGGTTAAAATGAAATACAGAATCTTCAGTTTCTGCTGAAATTACTGAAAGCAATATGCCCCACTCCCATCAGATAAGTAAAATTAATTGAAAATACTTTCAAGAATATCTCGGGGAGCTTTATGAAAATCCGAATAATTGACATTAGTACAGGGAAGTAAGCAACAGAGGAATTAGAAGTGCTTAGAAAAGTAGCATCCCGCCTGTAGACGAAAACAAAGAATGTATTTCTACTGGCTGCATCGTCAGTTAGAAAGAGTGCATGATTCCACAATGAGTAATGCTCAATATGAGTTCATGCATACCTCTCAATTTCTTAGCACATGAAATCTGGACAAAGCATAAAATAATGGGGGGACAGAGACCCCAGAATAGGGATAGATTTTAAATATTGTTCCTATAAACTTAGAAAGTTGCTAGAATAACAGGATTTGTATTAGCATGTATTTTCTGAAAGTTATAAACTCTGTAAACTCAAATGTATGTCATTATTTAGTTACTAATTTTTGCCAGAAAACCACATATTTTATGAGGGACAGACCAAAAATATAAGGCAAAAATCTGGACATTCTGTGAAAATATGGACAGTCATGTTTCTACAGACAGTATGCAGGACAATTACATAATCCAGCCAGGTGCAAAATACTGTCTGAATGCGTATACTTAAAGTCTGTAGTGAGCATAAAGTGTGCAGAACCCGCAGTGTGCAATGTACAGTATGAACATATAGCCCAACAGACTGCAGGAAAACAATTTAATTACACTACAAGTGGTTCTTACAATAGACTGTAGGAACAGTGCACAATTCTACAATTCGTAATGTACAGTGTGACAGTCCGTTCCTATAGACTGCAGGATGCATGCATGATGTGGACAAGGAGTACATAATCCCCCAGTATGTAAGATATAGTAAGAGCACATGTTCTTACATACCACATTGTGCAGAAAAACTGCATAATCTCACAGTATGAGTGCTTGTTCTTACAGAATGTAGCCGGCAGGGAAAGTTCATGGTTCTACAACTGACAGTGTTTCTTACAAAGAATAGTTTTTGGCTGTAGCTGATAAGGAGGCTGTAGACAGCACATTAAAATGGGCTGATTAGAACCTTGCACATAAATTACTACAGTATTAACTTACATCAGTACTGTTACTGCAGTAATGAAGAGCAGTATTTAGCTGTTACCCGGACAGTTAATGTTTGGGAACTCATGTATTCCTATCCTGCCAGACTTACTGTACTTTATTTATGAAAAGTATGCCAGGTGATATCAAAATTCCATATTGGAAGGTTATTTTAACTGTAATTCACATAGGGATTTTTTTTTAAACTGAACTACTTCTGTTTGGTTTAAGTGAAGTTACTGATGCAGCCAGTTTCATATAGTAAAAGATACCTGCTATCCAGAACTGCTGAGCATAAGAGGGATATGTTGAACAATTACATTACTGACACTTTTGGTTTGAACTGCATATGTTGAGGCCTAGGCTGACTGGTTGAAAGATAGTCAGACAATATGTGGTAGTGGTCAAAACAGGAGGATGATACAGTAAAACAGAATCTGCTTTCTGTGGGGGACAGTACACCACACCTCTGCATCTCCTGCTAATATTTAATCTATGAAATCTAAGATCACATCACTATGGGAGCAAGGAGAAGACCTCTATTATAGCAATAACTCACGCCTGGGTGTGGGTAATGCGGGATTTACCCACAGTTGGCGTGGTTTGGTCCCGAGGGACCAAACAAAGACAACCGTGGGTAAATCCTGCATTACCCACACCCAGAAGTGGGTTATTGCTATTATACTATGACATTATTTAAGAAAAGAAATAATTACTTTTCTTAAATAATGGCATTGTATAATGCCTCTTTGCTGCCCTTCCGCAGCTGTCTGGTATCAGCGGCAGTTCTGATGTACTGCGCATGCCTACGCAGTACATCAGAGCTGTGGCCAAAAGCAACGGAGAAAGCAAGATCTCCATTGCTTTTTACTGTTTCGCTATGTTAAATGGGTTTAACATAGCAAGACAGTAAAAAGCAACGGAGATCTTGCTTTCTTCGTTGCTTTTTTTTTTAAACCTGTCTCGCTATGTTAAATGGGTTTAACATGGCGAGACAGTTTAAAATAAGCAACAGAGATCTACGTTGCTTATTTTAAAGCTGTCTCGCTATGTTAAACCCATTTAACATAGTGAACAGGTTTTAAAAACAACGGAGAAAGCAAGATCTCCGTTGCTTTTTACACTATTAAGCTATGTTAAAGGAGTTTAACATAGCGAGACAGCTTTAAAAAAACGGAGATCTCCGTTGCTTTTAAACCTGTGTCGCTATGTTAAACTCTTTTAACATAGCGAGACAATGTTTAAAGACTTATACTAATGGAAAAAGTCTGGGCGACCGGACCTTTTTCCATTAGTATAAGTCGATTTACAACGTGCACGCTGGCCAATCAGCGTGCACGTTTTGGAATATTAATGGGGGGTCATGATATAATAAGGGTTTTTCATTGCCCTTAATTTTTACTGCTGCTGTATTTTTTGAGCTGCTTTTAGATGACAGGTGTGCTCCCTGTATCTGCTAGTCCTTGATACTAGCTTATAAAGAATTCATTGCAATATTTGAGATGGATATCCTCACAAGAAATGTAGGAATATCGAAATACTAGACAAGTGATCATAAGATGCCTAGCCATCTCCATCTTTAAATATGCACTTTTAAAAGTTCTTGTTGCTGTTTATGAGAACTTACAAATGCCCACATCCCAAACCAAGCAGGGGAGTACACATAGGGTTACCACCTGTCCCACTTTGCGAGGGACACTCCCTCTTTGGGCAGTGTCCTGACAAAAAATTGTAAAAATGGCAAATGTCCTGAGATTTTAGGACAAAATTATTTCCTATATTTTACGTAGTATTTGCATAAAACAGTTATTCTGTATCTAAAATACCTAAATGTTATAAGAAACAGAATAAGCAACTAAAATGCTACAAGAATAAGCTTTTATTTAGGCAAAAAAGTTAAGTTCTATCCTTTGTACTGACCGTGGGTTATGTGTCGGCCTGTAAAATCTGATGTTTGTACCAAAAATGTCCCACTTTCGCCATTTGAAAAGGTGGCAACCCTAAGTACACGGTAACCTTGGTGTTACGTTTTGACTAGTCATCTAATCCTTAAATCTCACCTTAAAGGTAGATTAAGTGGTACTTTGGTTGACATATAGGATGGGAATATGTTAAGTTAGGAGTCTATCCCTCCAGCAAATCTTACTTATTTGTTGGTGTAAATGTATTTATTTATCATTTTTTGACTGAGTTAGTCCCACTAGGCTAGTGACTTTTTTTTCAGGGTTACCCATGGTGGTATTTATACTACTAGAGGAAATATGGCCAGGGCATAGGGGAACTTCACCTATTCTTTTTTTACCAACTCAACCAGAGGGGACCTTGGTTTAACATATCAGTACACTCAGGACTGTAGCACCCCTTAATGCTGCACTACAATGTCAGCAATTTGAAAATTAATTCAGTCACTTAGGGTGGGAATAGAGTATGTTCTAGTAGGCCTTGGAAATTTTTCTTTACGGCTTCAATGCAAGTTGTTGGCTTTGCAGTGTGTTATGGCTGATGTAGGATGTGGATGCATGATGCTTACTGATAGTATGCTGATGCAAGAGGTTTGCTTCTATGGTTCCTAAATATTTTGCGTCTTTCACAAGATTTGCTATCAATAGGTTGAAGCAGTGAACAATCACTAAGTGTAAGGCAGTTGCTATACTGCCTTAGAACACCTAATGTAATCATACTGGCCACAGATGGGGTGACATCATACTGTTCAGCCATGTTGCCTGATAGTCGAGGATGAGGGCTGTTCATAGTGCTATGGTTGTAGGGAGACTGCTATAGAAACTCAGAAAGTTTATGGGTGAAGTTATTTTGGACAATACTCAGGTTAGATGGTGGCTAATCTAGCAGTACTTTTTGAAACATCAGGAATATGTTTGTTTACCAACAAAGATGAATAAACAAAGATGAATAATGGTGATTTCACTACATGACTGCCTGGCTGTTACGAGTGCTGGTCTCACCTTAGCTACATTCGGCTAGGAATCAAAGTCCCTTTGCTCCTTCTGTCATCAGAAGCAAAACAGTAGCACTAATGAAGCTGATTTCTGAGAAGCAGGTGGCAGTTTATTTGGTTAGAGGTCTTGTCCCAGATGTTGCAGGGGTCTGTGTGGGATTGTTGTGGGTCTTCTCATAGATGCCCTAGATTATACATACCTCTCAACCTGCTAGTGCAAGACATCTGGACAAATCCTAAAATAGTGGGTGGCAAAGGCCCAAAAATAGCAACAGATTTTAAATATTTCTCTTATAAACTTTGAAAGTTGCTGTGATATTAGGATTTGTGTTAGTGCGAATCTCCTGAAGATTGTAAGTTTGAAAATGAAATGTATGTCATTATTTAGTGACTTCAGTCTTCAGTGAATTGCCAGAAAGCCACAAATTTTATGATGAACAGACAAAAAATATGAGCCAAAAATGTTGACAATCTGTGGACCATTAAAAGGTATGCCTGGATCACACATACAGTGGCTCAGCACAAGAGAGCTAAGCTACACAACAGTCCAAAATCAGACCAGTCCAAGAAGTTCCATAATACTGCTCAATCAGGGACCATCAGGAATCAGTAATGTCCTTACATTCACCACTGCAGTATTCATAACTTATGGAATTCCCTGCTGTGAAGCCCATCGTCCAGCCAGTCTACCAAAGTCTACCATTGCTTTAAGGTACGCTGAAAGTCACCTACAAACTCCTTGCATAGCCTAGGGCATAAAGGTGATGTTCAGGTGTACCATCCTCAGAACTTCTTTGCCACCAGTCCGAAAGCTGTTTTTAACCATCTGTCTATTTGCTTCCTTTTGTTTTTGCCGTTTTTTTCTGTTTGTTGGAATTCCGGTCATTACTCCTGTTTGCTGAAGTCATCACCATTGCAGATAAATACCCAGTTGGGAGTTTTGTTTTTTTCTTGGTTTTTTTGTGCTGTTTGGGGGGGTTAATGTTATCCAGGAAGGGTAAATGCCAGTGTGGAAGACAACTTCTCCATAAAGACCACCACAATATGTGCCTTTTTTGCCTGTGAGCTTCTCATGACCATATGACTTGTTCAATTTGTCAGGCATTTGTCCTGAAAACCCTTCATAGTAGGCTTTCTTCCCTTTCATTATATCTTGAGAACCAGCATCTTAAGCTTCTTCCTAAAGATACTGTGGATGGAACTTCCTGCCCCAAGGGTCAGCCGTCAGGGAAGAAGAAGGTGAGAAAGGTAAGACTGGAATCTTCTACTGTCCAACCTCTGCCAAGGGTTTCTCCCAAGGTTATTACAAACCCCAGACTCTTGTGTTGTCGGATTCCTGTGCTGCATCCGGGTTGGAGGCTGGCAAGGATCTAGCGGGCAGCACATGTGACGAGGCTTTGTAGGTGTCCATTTTGGGCGTTCAGAGGGAACTACGGTTGATTGTTTCTGAGGAGTCTAGGGGGATTCTGCAGTTACTTCTTAGGGAAGAAGTTTCTACTATGGTTGTGGAATGCTGTCCTGAGTCAGGGCCTTCTCAGTCTTCTAGGACGGACATCCCCTTAAAAAAGAAACAGAAAACTAAACATGTTTCTTCTGCTTCTAGGGATACACAAAATGAGTGGCAGGTCTTTACTCAAGGGTTATTTAATGCTTTACTGTCATCAAGGCCTCCTCAAGGGGTTTCAGTTCCTGCTCCTCCTTGGTCCTCTTCTTCACCTAACACGCCCAGGAAATTGAATTCTTCTGAGGAAGAGTTAGATTCTGATGAAGAATTCCTTACTTATTCTACCCCGATTCCTTTACTTATTTTACCTAGATTCCTTCTTTAGACTTCGGGTCTGAGGAGGAGGAATCTAATAGTCTAGATACTCCTTCTGAGGAAATTTCCTTGGGGGGACACAATCTCTAGGATGCTGGAATTTTCTAAGTGGGATTGTGCCCAGGTTTCTTATATCCATAGGAGGTACTGTGAGTTACTGCAGATAGAATCTCCTAAACCTGTGGCTATTCCTCCTGTCTTGCCTGCTTTATTGGATGCTTTTTTCTAATGTTTCTAAAGCACCTGATTCTCTGCCTCCTGCTCCCAAGAAATCTGATAGGTTTTATAGGGTGCCTGAGGATTGTTCATTTTTGTTCAAATGTCCTGCTGCTGACCCCTCTGTGGTGCCTGTAGCCTCTGATAAGCCATTTCAATTGCTTCCTTCATCCAAGTTACTGTCTTCTGACAAGGACAGCAGAACCATGGACAGGCTGGGTAAGAAAGTTTATACTTCAGCTACCCTAGTTTTTAGAGCTATTAATTATCAGACCGATATTTCTAATTATCTGTTAGCTCTTCTTTCTCAGGCCTCTCAGCTATTTTCTGATCTTCCAGACTCTGAGAGTAAATCTTCTGCTCGTTCCTTGCTAAGGACTTTCTCACAAGCAGTTTGTCATTCTATTAAATGTGGTTATGATGCAGCGGGTGCCTTTTCTAGGGCTGCTGCTTTTGGTTCAGTACTGAGGAGGTATTCTTGGCTTAGGCTTCAAGCTTTACCGATGATATTAAAGCTAAGTTGGTGAATGCTTCTCTGGATAATAAACTTTTGTTTGGGGAAGCGGCTGCTGGTTTGTTTAAGTCTCTTCAGGACAAGGGGTAGGCCTTCAGGAGCTTAAACACATCTTTGTTTCTCCTGTGCCTAAATTTCAGAGAAACTACCCTTCTAAGCCAGCCTTTGTTCATAAGCAATCTCGCCCTCCTGCTAAAGGTAAAAAAGGTGGTAAATGGGCTCCTCCTGCTAAGGCCACTCAGACTGCAGGTATTCTAAAGCCTTCCTTTCCTGGCAAACTAGGTGCTGTCTGACTATCCACCTGTTCCCAGCCACATTCCTCTTTCTCTTCACCTTTCTATTTCTCTTTCTATTTGGCTTCAAATCACCCAGGATTCTTGGGTTCTGTCAGTCGTTCATCAGGGGTATTTCATGGTGTGGATTTCCCGTCATCCTTTTATGGGCACTCCTCAGCCTCCTTGGGAACAACTTCCTTTTATTCCCAGAGGTTCTTCAAGCTCTCTTGTCTCAGGGTACTATTCAAGGTGCCTGTGTCTCAAAGGGGGAAGTGGTTTTATTCAAGAATGTTTCTAGTGCCCAGAAAAGAAAGTACTTGAAGACCGATTCTAGACCTCTTTCATCTAAACACTTCTCTGAAGGTGCCTTCTTTTTGGATGTTGTCCCTTTAGACCCTTTTTCCTCTCTTGCTCCCTCAGGCCTTTCTGGTGTCTCTGGATCTCAAGGATGCTTATCTCCATATTCCAATCCATCCTTTTTTCTGGAGGTTTTTACATGTCTCTGTTGCTTCCTGGCATTTTCAGTTCTGTGCTTTGCCCTTTGGCCTTTCTACTGCCCCAAAGGTGTTCAGCAAATGCCTTGCTCCTGTGATTGCTTTTTGCAGGCTTCAAGAGATCCAAATATTTCCTTACTTGGACGACCTGCTAATTCAGGCATCTTCTCCAGAGGTCCTTTTGCAAAATCTTTGATGTGAAGTTGTTAAATCTCGCTGTTTATTCTCACTGATGGGTTCGGAGCTGATCCTCGGCTCCAACACAGCCGGTAGCAAAGCTCAAGGTTTGCCTGTAGCTCGAGACCAAGCCCCTTATCCCACAATGCACTGCTGGAATTACCTCAGATCTAGTTTGCCGTGGCAAGAGAGATCTCGGTGATCCAGCTAGCTCGGACCATTTGTAGAGAAAAAACAGCAAGTTTTCATAAAAAAAAAACTTTTCTTTTTGTCTTAGATTTTCATATAGATAGTTTGTGTGTTAGTGTTAGTAATTTTAATAATAGAATCTGCAGTTTCTGATAGTTAGTGCCCTGTTGGCTTAGTTGTTTTTGTGGGCCTTTTAGCCGTATTTAGAGTTATTAATCTCTATTTTCTTATAGTCGGGGTTTTTCTCAGTGGGCCTCTTTAGCCCTGTATTTGTAAAGTTTAGTTTATTTGTTATAGATAGTGCCCAGTTTGGGCTTAGTTGCTTTGTGGGTCTTTACAAGGAAAGTAAGGACTTCACTGTATTAGTTTCAGTATACTGCCTTTTGTTTTTTACTTTTACCATGTTGGATGACAAGGAAAAGTCCCATCCTAAATCGGGATTCAAGAAATGCCCAGATTGAGGGCAGAAAATGTCCGTCACTGACAAACACATTCAATGTGTCTACTGTCTGGGGGCTAAACACCTCCAAGACACTTGCAGCATTTGCCATTCTTTTTCTTCAAGAGTCCTCTTGGAGAGAAGGAGGAAGCTAATAGACAGGGGATTACTGTAGCATTCCTTTTCGGAGGTGTTGAGTAGCCATGAGGGTACTAGCATGTCTTCTGAATCCTCCAATTCTACAAAATCTTCGGACCCCAAAGTGGCAAAAAAGGCGAAAACTTCAGAGGGAGGGTCATCGGTTCCGCAGACCTTGGAACCGAGTGTACCTTTGATTCGGAGCCAGCTCTCAGTCTCTGTGGTTCCCTCTTCTCCTCTGCTCCAGTCAGCACCTTCGGTGCATTCATCTAAGTCCTCAGTCAGCCTTTCAGATTTGGACATGGATCGGCTAGTGCAGAAGCTTTTACAGGCACTAGGACTTGCCAAATTGTTGTCGGCCCTGACCAGCTCGTTGGTGCTGAAGACCATGGAACTGGATTTGTCTACTTCTCCTTTGAGCCGTACTGGACCCTCGGAGCCGAAGGATACCAAACCGATGATTGTTGAACCCTTGGAGCCGATACCCGCACTGGTGGTATCAGCTCCATCTACTCAGATGACCGAGTACTCTAGGAGCCGACAATCTCCTATCGGGTCTGGGGAGGATAGTCGGACTGATTTGTCGGTGCCGACTCTTCCTCTCGGGCTTCAGCTCAGATGAGCTCGGCTCGTACCTCGTGCTGTGAGCCCATGGTTTCGGTGCGGGAGGTTCGGACGGTGCTTTCGGGTCCGTCTACTCCTTCTCGTCGCAGCCATGGCGCCTTCGTTGCTATGAGGAGAGTCCTATCTCCAAAGACAACGTCAGCATCGGGTTGGCCTTCCCTCTCCCCTCAAGCTCCTGTGTCTGCTTCTTTGTCTACCGGTTCCCCATAAGTGTAGAGACCCTGAGCCTCAAGTACCTCTACAGGGCATCCCCTGCTCTTCTGAGACCTGAGGAGGTGCCCAGAAAGAGACTGTGCAAGAGGAGGCACTTAGACTCCCCACAGGAGTCTTTGACATGTGACACGGACTTGGATGAGTCAGAAGGGTCCCCTCGATCCCCCTCTGAGGATATCTCCTTTGCAGAGATATTAGAGATCCTTAGTCAGAGAGGCGATTGGCAGTCCAAGACCCCTACTGAGGATGAGTCCATGCTCTTGAAGGCTTTTGGGTCTCAACCTTCCACTTCTTGGGTGTCTCCGCCTTACGACGAGCTCATGGAACTGATCTCTCGTAAGGCGTGGGAGTCACCGGAGGCCATGGAACCTGTCCCTCGCAAGCCAAATAAATTCATGTCTGCACCAGTGGACAAGCCATTTTTGACCAAGGGGGGCCTGTTGATGCCATGGTGGTAGCTGCAGCCACCAAAAAGGAAGTGTCTGAAACATCCGCATCTATCCATCCTCCTAACAGGGATTCTAGGATCATGGATAGATGTGGGAAACGCATGTTTAGTTCAGCGACTTTTTCTCTGCGATCACTGAACTACTTAACCCATTTTACGAGACTACAAAGAGATCTCCTGAAAGAGCTAGGAGATACTCTCCAGGGTACGGTAGCTGCAGGGGTGGCTGACATAGTCAGCACACAGCTCGCTACCCTAAACTCAGTTGTAAACTCGTCCATGAGTCTCATATCTTATGCAGCTGATGGTTTGAGTAGAGCTGCTAGTTCGGGCATTGCCCTCCGAAGTCAAGCCTGGATGCGTCTCTGTTCCTTTGTGGAACCCTTTAAGTCTTCCTTTATCAACACCCCATTCAATGGCTCATCACTGTTTGTGCCTAAAGTAAAGGAAACTTTAACCAGGTGTGAGCAGGAAGGCAAGACCTTATCTGCCGTTGGAGTCCATTTTTCTGCCCCTACTCGGACCTACACCAAGGGCCCTAGGGGAGGGAAAATGTGGTTTCGAAAAGCACAGGGAGCCTTTCAGGACACATGTGGTGAAACCCCCTCTAGAGGCAGAGGAGGGGGTTATAACAGAGGACACCGCCCCCATGGCAGAGGGGGTCCGCAGCAACAGGGTGACAGGGGTCAGTTCTCTGGTCAACCCTACCAGCGCCCCTGAAAGGGGGCCTGGCTGTTCGGCACTGGAGGCAGTCGGGGGTCGCTTGTCTTTGTACCCAGAAGCCTGGCTAAACATAACATCAGATACATGGGTACAAAGCATAATTTCCAGAGGATATTTCATACCGTTCTCTACCCCTCCCATTCCTGTAAACAGAATCCCAGATGTTCCACCCAGTCTCAGGGAACAAGCAATCATAGAGGTCCACAGATTGCTAGAAAAAAGAGTCATCCAACCAGTCCCAGCAGACCAAGTTGGATTCAGAACTTACTCAAGGTTCTTTTTAGTACCAAAGAAAACAGGGGACTGGAGACCTATCTTGGACCTTAGCAGACTCAACCAGTTCGTAAAGAAAGAGAAGTTCTGAATGGTCACGCTTCAGTCCATTCTTCCCTTCCTAGGGAAAAGCGATTGGATGTGCTCCATAGATCTCAAGGACGCATACTATCACATAAAGATGAACAGATGCTCCAGAGATCACCTGCGTTTCCGGCAGAGAGCCAATCATTACCAGTTTCGAGCCCTGCCCTTTGGTCTCACTACAGCCCCCAGAGTGTTCACCAAATGCATGGCAGTGGTCACTGCTCACCTAAGACATCTAGGATTCCAGGTGTTTCCATACCTAGACGATTGGCTCCTCACTGCTACCACCAGGCATCAATTGACTCAGGCAACACAATACACTCTGACACTCTGCCATCAATTAAGCATTACAATCAACTTCGAAAAGTCTGCCTTATCGCCATCGCAGCATACCGTTTTTATAGGAGCAGAGTTAGATACCTCAACTACCACTCTACGTCTTCCAAGTCGAAAGAGTCTCACTTCTCTGCCAACACATCAGCTCACTGGTGTCAAAGAACAAAGCTACAGCAGCAGAGGTCTTGAAGGTGCTAGGTTTGATGGCGACAGCAATCCTGGCTATACCACTCGCAAGGATGCATATGCGAATTCTTCAATGGCTCCTCTTTGCTCAGTGGTCTTACCAGAAACTACTGATGCACCACATGATTTTCATCACGGATTCTTGCAAGAGAGACCTTCGGTGGTGGTTGACTTCTCTTCATGTCACAATCGGAAGACCCTTTGTCCCCCCCCCCCCAGTAGCCACTGTGACCACGGACGCTTCCCTGATAGGGTGGGGGGGCATTTTCAGGGAAAGACTACCCAAGCCACATGGACAGATCAAGAATCACATCTGCACATCACTGTTCTAGAGTTGAGAGCAGTACTTCTGGTGTTGCAGTACTTTCAGGTCTCTCTTCCTCTAGGAACTATTGCAATTCAGATGGACAACATGTCAGTAGTCTGGTACTTGAACAAGCAAGTTGGAACCAAGTCTTAGCCCCTTTGTCGAGAAGCCCTCAAGGTCTGGCAATGGGCTGTGTCATCCCAGCGTTTTCTGTTAGCAACGCACATCCCGGGGAAATCCAACATGATAGCGGACAAGCTAAGCAGGGTAATATTGCTCCCTCATGAGTGGTCTCTCAAACAACAGGTTGCGGAGTTGATTTTCTGCAAATGGGGACAGCCTTGCTGCGACCTCTTTGCCAGCCACATCAATTCAAAATGCAGAAGCTACTTTGCCCTAATACCACCTCCGGGACATCCCCCGAGAGATGCACTTTTACACGATTGGCCCCTGGGTCTCCTTTATGCATTCCCACCCTTCCCGTTTCTCCACCATCATCTGTTGGAAGATCCATGGATCCTGGACCCAGTTCTGGACCTTCTGACGCATCTGTCAGGGGACCTCCATCCTTCACTGCAGTCCCTGAAACTGACTGCTTGGCTAATCCACTTCCCCTAATTGCCAGGCTTCATTCAATTTCAGAAGATACAAGACAAATTCTCTTGTCTTCTCACAAGCCATCTGCCAGGAAATTATACGGCAGTAAATGGAAAAGGTTCTAAATTTGGGCCAAAACGCAGAAAATTGACCCTTTCCGAGCTCCGCTATTGTCCATTTTAGAATTGTTGACAAAGATTTTTAAGGAAGGGGCAGCTGCTGCTACAGTTCGAGTCCAGTTAGCTGCCATCTCAAATTTCCACCTTAGGTTTGGTGGCTCAAATGTTATGGGCCATAAATTATCTAAGACTTTTCTTAAAGGTGTTCTTCACATAAGACCTCCTGTCAAAATTCCCTATTCTCCCTGGAATTTAAACTTTATGCTGTCACAAATTATTCTTCCCCCTTTTGAACCAACATCTTCTTGTGATCTCAAATATTTATCCTGGAAAACTATTTTTCTAGTGGCCATTACTTCTGCCCGCAGAGTGTCAGAACTTCAAGCATTATCTGTCAGACCACCTTACATGATTTTCCATGCTGATAGAGTATCTCTCAGAACAAACCCCTCATTTTTACCTAAAGTCTGTTCTGAATCCAATATCAATCAGGTCATTGAGCTGCCAGTCTTTTTTCCCAACCACTCTAACAAATTGGAATACATGCTGCACAAACTTGAACACAGACAGCTCAGATTTTATCTTGACAGAACTAAGGATATTAGAAAATCAGATCAACTTTTTGTATCCTTCTCAGAAGCCAGAAAAGGTAATCCAGTGGCTAAAACAACTTTATCTAAATGGTTATCAGATTGTATATCCTTTGTTTATGAGAATGCGAGCATGCCATTGACACACAAACCTAAGGCTCATTCTACCAGAGCCGTTTCTACGTCTTCTGCCTTTCATGCTAAATTGCCCCTTGACAATATTTGTGCTGCAGCCACTTGGTCTAAACCTCATACCTTTATCACGCATTACAAAGTAGATAAGGCTTCCAGGGACAGGTCTTCCTTTGGTTCCATGGTACTGAAGAACATACTTTCATGAGCCACCCAAGATTGAGGGTGCTAGGGACGCTACCCATTAGTGAGAATAAACGTCGAGATTTAACAACTTCACATAAAGAAGTTATGTAGTTACCATAACATTCCATGAGAGTTGTTTATCTCACCTTTATTCTCACGTCCCTCCCTCCTTCCCCCTCCTGGCTGACTGTTGACTTAGAGGCTAGTACCATCCTGGTTATTCAATATTTCTTCTTCCCCTTCAAGAAGTGTTTCCTTGTAGAAATAAATAAAAGGGTATATATATTGTTACTCGCAGCAAACAAGATCTGAGGTAATTCCAGCAGTGCATTGTGGGATAAGGGGCTTGGTCTCGAGCTACTGGCAAACCTTGAGCTTTGCTATCGGCCGTGTCGGAGCCGAGGATAGGCTCCGAACCCATCAGTGAGAATAAAGGCGAGATAAACAACTCACGTGGAACGTTATGGTAAGTACATAACTTATTTTTTTACCATTTCTCTCCTTCAGAGCCTGGGGTTCATGGTAAACTTCAAAAAGCTTTCCCTGACTTCTTCTCAGGATCATGTGTTTCTGGGTTGCAGGATTCAGACGGTGCCAATGCTGGTATCCCTGTCTCCTTCAAAGGCCTTAACTCTAATTTCTTACTTTCAAACTCTTCTTTCCCTGGCCTCTGTTATAGCCATGGAGTTTCTGAGAGCTCTGGGGTTCATGGCTTCCACTATTCCGATGCTCCCTCTGGTCAAACTCCACATGAGGAAGTTCCAGTGGTTTCTGAAGTTGGTGTGGCTTCAACGTGCGCATCCTGTAGACTTTACAGTTCCTCTTCTCCCTTGTCTCAAGAAGGAACTTCTGTGGTGGATTTGGCAGTTGTCTCTGAATCCAGGCCTTTCTTTTTCATCCTCCTCTTCCCTCTCAGGCTCTGTACACAGATGCTTCAAATGTGGGATGGGGAGCAATATTTGGCTCCCTGAAGGTTCAGGGAGTGTGGTCGCCTTGTCAGCAGAAGGAGCACATCAGTGTCAAAGAGATGGCAGCTCTTATGCTGGCTCTTCAGGCCTTTCATCCTCTTTTCTCTCTGGAGCTTCTAAAGGTATTCACAGACAATGCCACAGTTATGTGGTGCATCAACAAACAGGGGGAACAAGATCTTACCTTCTTTGCCAGCTGGCACTTCTGGTATGGGATCTGGCTGTCAAGTATCAAGTGATTCTTCAAGCAGTTTATATTCCTTCAGATCAAAACATTGTGGCAGACACTCTGAGCAGGTCCTTTACTCAGTCCCACAAATGGATGCTTCACAGGGATGTGGTTTTGGACATTGTTCACCAGTGGGGTACTCCTCAAGTAGATATCTTTACCTCCCCTCTGAAACAGACAACAACTTCTATTTTGTGCCAGAGTCCCAGGTCTTCTGGTTTGGAAAGTGGACTCCCTCTCATTTTCTTGGAAGGAGATGTTTCTTTATGCATTTCCTCCCCTTCCTCTATTTCTGAGAGTCCTGTTCAAGATTCATCAGGATGTTCCCAAAATCTTGTTCTTGACTCCCTTTTTGGCACAGTAGTGGTTCCCTCTACTTCTGCACCTAGCCAAGGGCAGTCATCACAGGTTATGTCACAGGGTGGATCCACTCACACAAGACAAGGGATCTCTAATCCTTCCCCACATGTCCACACTTTAACTGGCACTGTGGATGATAGGGTTTTGATTCTTCATATACACCTTTTTTCTCAGGATGTGCTGCAGGTCCTGCAGGAGGCCAGGAAACCTATTACTAGGAAATCTTGCTTATCTAAATTGGAAATGTTTTCTATTTGGTGTCTTTCTTGTGAACTGGACCCACTTACTGTGGATGTTCCTTTAGTTCTCTCTTATTTGTGTGAGTTGCTCAATGCTGGTTTGGCCCATTCTCCTATTAAGGCCCACTTATCAGCTCTTTCTGCTTGTCTGCTTTTAACTCCCCCGTTAGCTTCTAGATTTGAGGTTAAGCAATTTCTTAAAGGCATCCTTAATATTAGACCACCCAGGAAGCCTGTTCCTCCTCTCTGGGATCTTAATTTCGTTCTGTAGAATTTGACTCGGGCTCCTTTTGAACCTGCTGTTTCAGCTTCCTTGCAACATTGTTCTTGGAAGATAGTTCTTTTGTTAGCTCTTACTTCTGCCAGATGGGTGTCTTGAATTGCAAGCCCTTATGGCTTGTCCACCTTTTTTGATATGCGGACAGGGTGTCCTTGCATACTAATCCTTCTTTAATGCCCAAGGTGGTTATTGAGCTGTCAATTAATCATTCTATTAATTTGCCTACTTTTTTCACCTCTCCGCAATCTGACAATGAGAGGGTGCTGCATACTGTAGACGTGCATAGACAGCTCAAATTTTATTTGGATAAGACTAAAGCTGCCAGAAAGTCTGATAGTTGTCTGTTCCCTTTCATCCTAGGTTTTTAGGATTGGCTATTTTCAAGCAAACTATTTCTACATGGATTTCAAAGTCTATTTCTTTTTGTTACACTTTTCATGGTGAGAGCCTTCCTTTTTCTGTAAAGGCTCTTTCTACTAGAGCTGTGGCTTCTAATGGTGCTTTTTTCAAGGGCTCAGACACTAATTACATTATTGAAGCAGCTACCTGGACTTCTCTGCATACTTTTACCAAACACTACAAGCTGGATGGTTTCTCCAGAGCTAGAATTGGTTTTGCTAATGCCATTCTTCATGGCTTTTTAGGGGGCTGTGCTGCAGCTTCCACCTCCTAAATTTCTTTTTGAGCTTTGGCACTCTCCCATAAGTTATGAAGAGTGCAGCAGTGAATGTAAGGACATACTGCAGTTGTGTAAAATTTAGCATAACGGTAAATGTCCTTGCCTTCGCTGCTGTAGTATTCACTCCCTCCCTCCATCCCAGTGGTCTTTTTTCCTTCCTGGATGTACAAGTTCTCTTCCCTTGGACTGCTGTTCCTACTGGGGCAAACAGTTCAGAGGATGGTACGCCTGAATGTCACCTTTATGCCCAACGCTAAGCGAGAAGTGTGTAGGTAACATTCAGCGTACCATAAAGTAACTGTAGATTTTGGTAGACTGGCCAGATGGCAGGCTTCACGGCAGGGAATCCCATAAGTTATGAATACTGCAGTGGTAAAGGCAAGGACATCTACCGTTATGGGTAAGATTTTGCACAACTCTGCTTTGCTACGTTCCTTGTCTCACCAGGAGCAAAACATTCACACTAATCCCAGACTGGCTCCATTTATGCAGTGTTCAGTCCTTCCCATGATCAGTAATATCTAAGAAGGCTAGAAAATAACATTCCCCTGCTTCCTCTGTCATTAGGAGCAAAACAGAAGGATTAACCCCAACCTGATTCGAGTGTTTTATTGGCTACAAGTGATATAGTTTTGCCTCATGTGTTTGTGACTTTTGAAGATGGAATAAATGGAGTAATACTGTAGATATTGCAGTGTGTAGTAAGTATTGGCAAGATGTGAAACAAAGGGTAACTGAAAACTTTAAAAGTTGAAAGAGAGGGCATTCCTTGTTAGAAAGATAAGACTGGGAGTGGCTTCCAAAGACAAATATACATTATGGGCTGGGCTGTTCAAGAACCCTTGAAGTTAATAGCACAACAGGGTAAGGGTGTGTGGATAACTGGGAAAAATAACACAACAGCAGAAATCACAGATCAGTGGTCACTCTCAAAGATTAAAACCTTTTCCTTTTCTGCTTTTCTTAAATAAGTGATGCTAATTTTCAGCTACTTCTACAAATCACCTAGATTTAATCAGTCAGAGAATTGAAACCAATGCTTTGCTAATTGTCCTAAGCAGTAACTTTCAAAGCTTCAAGAAAACCAAATTTAAAATGAAATAAATGTTAAATAAAATATACATAAGGTAAAATAAACTGTATTAAAAAGAGTGAAAAGGAAAGAAACGATGCAAATGTGCAAACCTTAAATGCAGAATTTCAGAGAAGTCACACAATAGTGACAGTTACAGATCAGTAGCAGCTCCCAAAGATTAAAGCCAGTTCCTGTGCTGCTTACCTTAAGTAGTAAATGCTACTTTGCAGCTTCTCCCACAGATCACCTAGACTTTGCTGAGAATAGAAAACGTATCTTTAACTTATCCTATCCAAGTTTTAAAACTTCATCATTTCTGGGCCTGTTTTAAAGTAGATTTCCCAGTCTTCCAATGCAGCCATGAGCAGATCTTCTGGTACTGACATTCACCCTGGGATTCACAAACTAATATTTTCCGTGCAGGAACAGTGTAGCCACTTCTGCACGGAAAATGGCCGCCTCGCGATTCAGGTACGTGCCATTTTGACGTGCACGAGCACTCTAACACTCTTCCTGCACGGAAACCCATGCAGGATGCTAATCACCTCATTTGCTGGTTACTAACCAAATACATTTTTACAAAAAACACAATGGAGGCATGTCAGCTCTCAATAAAGCTTGTATTAGAGCGATTATGCATGCCAGTGGCCAAATATATGGCCATTGGGATGCAAAAAACACTCCTTTTGAATAAAAAATAAACTTTTATTTTTGTTGGCTGATCATGGCCATTGAATATGTGGGAAGTGGCATGCAAATGGGAGGGGGCAGAAAATAAAAAAGGGGGGGGACATGAGTATTATGGAAAACTGTGTTCTGCCATTATAGTCAATGGCATGCAGAAAGTAAATAATGGCAGGGAACAGTGGTTGCTAAGGGGGAAGACTCGTGTGTAGTGCAGTAACTAGGGATTAAGGCAGTGGGGTATGTTAATGAGAGGACGTATATCTCAAATTTCTTGTAAGTGTAACACTGCACCTAACTGTGTAGGTGCTCTAACACAACCGTGTAGACAGGAGAAGCAACTAACATGAAAAGAGGGTGTGTCATGCTTGCTGTAAGCACATTGGAGCTCTGTTGGCCGTGTTTGTGCTTAGCTAAGCACAGCTAAGCGAGGGCGTGTGTCTGAGGCTGTATAGTCTTATTACATGAACTTATTACATGACCTGAGGAGCGTGTTCGAGGCCAGGGGAGGGCCATTTCTTGCTGTTTACACTATCTAAATAGGTCTGGGTGGCACACCGGGGATTAAACAGGAAGGACCTAGGAAAAGGAAAAGTAAATAGCAGAACAAGGAAAATGCAGTACAAACAGCAATATGGGATACTGCAACACACAATTGTCCATTGAAAGTACTCATTAATACAGCTGGCAGGTGGCTGCATAGCTGAAAATGGGAGGAGATGTAAAAATAAATTAAAGGGCAACAGCACAATAAAGGAGAAATGAAGTAGAAATCACTAATATGGGACTCTTGCAACTTAGAATGGGCAGGCAAAGCACATAATAATACAGCTGGCAGGTGGCTGCATAGCTGAAAGTGGGAGGAGATGTAAATAAAAAATAATTAAAAAAAAAAAGGCAACAGCAGAATAAAGGCAAACATGTACAAATTACCACTAATGCCTCTAACACTCGCAGTGGCTAGTTCAAAGCCATGAGCAATATAGCTGGCAGCAGGAATGTATCATAGACCCAGTCACACAGGCAGCAGTTGCAGCACACCACTATAAAGTATGCAAACACCCATCAGTCTGGTTTCTCCCACAAACTCTGCACCTTTGGAGTAAACCTGAAAATTTCAACTGACAAAATGCTAGGGGCTGCCATCGCTTTGATATATCAGTATGTGCTAGAGGCTGATGGTGGTGAGGAGGATAATTCTGACAACTGCCCCAGACTCAGGAGGAGGAGAAGAGTGTTCAGAACCAGGGTAACCTATCAGGGGCTACATGACCTGGAGATAGTAGAGTGCTACAGGGTGGACAGGGACATATTGCTGCAAATTGTGGAGCTGTGCCGGCCTCATCTCACATCTAGGATTAATCAGGAGACGTATGATTTTCTTTCAAATTCCCACCCCAAGGTGCCTGTGATGTTTGGTATCCCTAAGATCCACAAAATCTGTCGGCACCACCCTTTAGACCTATTGTAGTGGCTGGTGGTTCCAAAACCTGTAATTTGGCAGTTTTTGTGGATAGGATGATTAAACACATTGTGGAAGGGGTACCACACTTAGTTAAAGACTCGTGGGATTTTTTGGGTCAGTTGAAACAGGACTTATGGTGTGGCTGGAGTGACATTTTTGACCATTGATGTTCAAGATTTGTTTTCTTGTATCCCTAGGAAGGAGTGGTTGGAATATTTTGAAGAAATGCTTTTCTCATGTTCTAAATTGCAACATGAAGAGGTCAATTTGTTATGTGAGATTATGGCTCTTATACTGGATAATGCGTTTAAGTATTTTGAAGGGCAATATTATCAGCAGACCAAAGGGGTGGCTATGGGGGCAGCTTGTGCCCCCGTCTATGCTAATATTGTCTTGCTAGGATGGGAACTGGAATACGTTTTTAAGAGTAGTTTCAGTTCTGAGATTTTGTTATATAATAGATTTTTCAACGACATATTTACTCTGCGGAAAGGCGATAAAATTAGAATACCTGGTTTTATTGAATATTTAAACAGTACCACCTCTTTTTTAAAATGTACTTATGAGTACAATGATAGGGTAATACATTATCTGGATACTACTATTTCTAAAGAAGTGGAAGGTTTTAAATCTAGAGTGTATCGCAAGAAGACCTTTTGTAATGCATACCTTCATTTTAACAGTCATCATCCTCTATCTCAGAAAAAAAAAGTATTATTAAGGGGCAGGCCATAAGGACTGCACAAATGACCTCACAAAAAGAGGACGCTGAGAATGAATTCATTAACTTGAGGAATATGTTTGTAGACAGAGGGTACCCCAAAAGGTTGGTTGAGACTATTCTACAAGGAATCATTGATGAATTAGGCAAAGGATCCTTGAAAGCACCAGAAGTGGGTGGTGCATCTATTGTAGAAACCCCCACAAATTTTGCACAAGGATGTGTTGTACAATATAGTCCCCTATATAGTGGGGTGAAAAATATTTTATATAAAAATTGAAGTATTTTTAAAACTAATAATGAGATATCTAAAGTGGTGGGTGAGAAGCCAATTTTTTCTACTAAGGTGGGTGCCAATTTGAAATTAATCCTAGAAAACAAAGGTGGTGTGGGAGATCAAAATAATAAAGATGGTACCAAACCATGCGGGCAGTGCCCTCAGTGTAGTTTTATTCAGCAGATACATTTTGTTACCCTTTCTAACAGAACTGAAACTACAGTGTTTTTTAGAAAGGGAAACTGTTTTACCAACAGAATTGTGTACCTTGCAAAATGTAACACCTGCATTGGGATTTTATGTTGGTAAAACCGGAGAGAGCCCTCAAATGTAGGATTTATGAACATTTATACGACATAAAAAACAAGAAAGAACAAATGCCTTGCATAGGCACAGCATGTTATGTTAGAATTTTTCTGGTTTTAAATTTGCTATTTTGGACACTGTGCAAATAGACCTGAGAGGTGGGAATTGGAAGAACATTTTATGTAAAAAAGAGTTAATGTGGCAACTAAGGCTAGGTGCTAACCTGCACCCTGGTTTAAATGATTTTATATCTATTATACCAATATTGAAGGAAAGGTCAGGAAAATATAAAGTTATAAGTACTTTAAGTTAACATTTTAGTTCATTTGGAACAATGTGTTGAAATAATTTATTTATAGTACATAAATTGTTTGTGTTTTCTCATGCATTTTATAATTGTGATGAAAATTTATTTTTTAGACTTGTCAACTTTATTTTAATAGTGTAAACTGATTAGTTTATTTTTAGTCAATAGTAGTTGATTTCAACATATTTAAAATTTTTCTCCTTGTAGTAATTGTTCTGATGAAGTCAACTTGGACTGATGAAAGCACTTAACAATTTGTGTTAAATAAAATTGTGTGGAGTCCGGAAACCCTGGTGGTGCCATTTTTGTTTATTTGCTCTTTTTGCACCATTACACCACTATTTGGGTTATTAGCAGAATGTTCCCACTTGGTACATTTCACATTGCCCAGCTGCACAAGATCTGTTGCTGTCATTCACCGTAGAAGTTCCATTGGACACCTACTAGCTCTATAAGTTCTGTAGCGCTTGCGATAACTGCCTATCGCTATAGTACAAGTAACTAGATAGGAAGGAGTTCTAAACCCAATACTGGCAACTATGTGTGTGAGTGTGTGTGTGTGTGCGTGTGCGTGTGCGTGTGTGTGTGTGTGTGTGTGTGTGTGTGTGTGTGTGTGTGTGTGTGTGTGACAGTTGTGTGTGCAAGTCTGAGGGAGTTTTGTGGTTGTTTATTAATTTGTAGGTAAAACAGTTTTATGCCATTCCCTACCCACAACACTTCCCACTGCCCCACTTTATCAGTTCAGATGATGGCATTCCCTTTATCAGCAACCTTGGCCAGTTGTTAGCCCAGTAAGCTCAGTAGTGCATGCGATAAATGCCTAACACTGTAGTAGAAATAACTAGTTAGGCAGGGGTTCTACTCTCGTGTGTGTGTGTGTGTGTGTGTGTGTGTGTGTGTGTGTGTGTGTGTGTGTGTGTAAGTGTATATGTTTGTAGGCCAAAGTATTTTGATATGTTTCCCACCCACTGCCCTACTTTATCAGTCCTGCTGATGTCATTCCCCATATCAGTACCTTTGGCCAGATGCCAGGCCAGTAAGCTCTGTAGCGCATGCAATTACTGCCTAACACTGTAGTACAAATAACTACTTAGGCAAGGGCTCTACTCTTATATCTAGCAAATGTGTGTGTGAATGTGTATGTTTGTAGGCAAACGTATTTTGATCTGTTTCCCACCCACTGCCCTGCTTTATCAGTCCTGCTGATGTCATCCCTCTTATAGGTTCATAAGTCTGTAGTAGGCTAATGGCCTAGGAGCCTTTACAAGCATAGCCCATAGAAGGGCCCTGCCATTGTGCCACACAAAGTTACTTTCCAGTGCCTGTATCAAGTAGAGCCACCGCAGTGATCCTTAGGGTGATCTGTCTATTACCCATCCACTCATCAAGACTTCTGTGAAACAGGGTCAGCTAGGTGCTCTGCATGACATGTATGGGAAATGTATTCCAGGGCATGTGCAGTCTCTTGGTGAGGAACCTGTATGTTGTGTCCATTGTGGTAATGAGGTAGAAGTCTCTGCAATGTGTGGTGTGGAGGGATTGGGATGTCTTCATATGTAACATTTCTAAAAGAGTTGGGTCAGACATCGCTTTGTAAGTCAAGCACAGATAGCCTCTAACTAGGTGATATGACATAGAGAATAGCTGGAGTCTTCTGAGTCTGTGTAGGGCATGTGTTTAATACCTAGGGACCTCTTTGTGAGGTACTTCTGTGGCCTCCCCAGCTGTTGCAGGTGTCTAGTGAGGTACATGCCAAATGGGCCATAATACTTGATGAGTGGTCTAATGAGGAAAGAGTAGACAGAGATGATTACCTCTGTCTTCCTGGATGAAAACCCTTGGTAATGCGATGTGCCACATAGAAGGAATTCCTGACCACAGTGGCAATGTGGTGGTTGAAGGAGAAGTTGCTGCCAACCTGTGTCCCCACATCTCTTATAACACCTACAGTGTTCATTGGGCTCCCATCGATGTGATACTTACTGGAGATTGAGTGTTTTATCAAAGGGGATGATGATGCATTTTGTGGTGTTAAGCATTTTGTGGTGTTAAGCTTCTGGCCATTGGTTCCACACCACTCATTGGTCTCAGTGAGGCATTTCTTTAGGATGTCTGCATCACTTGTGGCGTTAATGATGGCTCCCAGCTTGCAGTCCTCTGTAAACGTGGTCAGCCAGAGTACCTCTGTGTTGGGCTGGACTCCTGAGAAGTAGATGCTGGACAGTTGACTACCCAGTACTGATCCCTGTGGGATTCCACTCTTGACTGCTTGCCAGCCTGACTTGGAGTTTGCAGCTGTCACACTGTGTGTTCTGCGAACCAATTTGCAACCCACCTACTGATGTAGGGGTTTATGCCTAGTTTGGTGGGTTTATCAATAATTCCTGACTGAGGAATGGTATCAAAAGCCTTGGCTAGATTGAGGTAGGCTGTATGCAGTGCTTTACCATCATACACAACCCTGGTGACTCACTCAAAGAAGTCAACCAGGTTGAGCATGCATGATCTGCCATTCACAAAGCCAAACTGTGTGGGGTCCAGAGTTAGGAGATTGCCTATATCTTTGTCAGTCAGGTCCCTGATGATGCAGTCCATACCTGTACATAGTAGACTCGTCCAGCTAATGGGCCAATAATCCCCAGGGTCAGTAGTTGCTATCCCTTTATGGAGAGGGATGCCCGTAGCAGTGCACCACGTCAGAGGGACAAAACCTAAGGTGAGGCTGTGACTGAACAGGGCATACAGATGTGGTGCCAGGTCTCTTTGTGCTCCATGTAGAACACAGCCACGGATATGTTTGGGTCCCATGGAAGCTGTATTCTTTCCTGTGGACAATGCAGGTCTAACCTAGGCTGCAGTAATGATGGGTGCCTGGCATTCATCTGCCATTGTGATTGTTCCCTTAGGGAGGAGTGAGGGCTAAAGCTGGCACTGAATGTGTTGGCAAGACTGTTGCCAATATATTTTGGCTCAGGATAGGAGTTAGCATTGTGCAGTAACTCACAGCACTTGTGGGTATTGCTGTGGAGGGTGTTGGTATAACTATCAAAGACTTTTGTGATTGTTGTCAGTGTCTGCTGCAATTCTGCATTCATAGCTGGCTGTAGATGATTCCATGAAGGATCTCACATTGTTGTTGAGGCTAATAAGGGGGGTTACCAGTCTTAGGACACCACCTTTTTCTGCAACAGTGTCTTCCTTCTGTTGTACACTTTAGTAATGGCAGGGGACCATCACATTGGCTTCCAGTGTGTGGAGGACAGTGTCTTGGTTCTGTTGGCTATGGCTGGCACCATGCATTGATGTACATGTTTGTACAGTGAATTTGTGTATGAGGTGACAGTCATGCAGCTATTTTCCATTGGCATGGGTGCAATGAAGTCATCCACCCCTGTTTTTATGATTCCAAAGTCAGCTTTGAAGAAGTTTTTCAAGGTGGTTACCTTTGTAGGGGGTGTGGGTGAGATGTGGAGTGCCATGGTGATTACATCATGTTTGGATCTGAACAGGTAGGGATTGACTACAGTTGTTGAGCAACGGTCCCATATGTAAGTAATCAGCACAGGTCAAGGTTGTTACATCCTCTACTGGGGGCCAGTATGAGCCAGTCCAGGGCATTGGAACTGATGAATTTCAGGAAGCGTTGGGCCAGTCTGTTGGTGCTTGACTGCTTTTCCCAGTTGACGGAGGGGTAGTTGAAGTCTTCTACTATGTCAGTGTTGGGTTGGACCTTGATAGATGCCATAGTATTGAGGAATGTGGATTGATAGTTTAGGGACATGGATGTGGACCCATAGCAGGCTATGACCTGGATTACACTGTTACCCAAAGTCAGTTGTACCTGAAGTATCTCAGATGCATTATATTGGGATGCAAGTCTGGAGGTGTGCATATCTGTTATGAATATGGAGACACCCCCACCTGTGGAGCTGTGGTCCATGTTTTGGGGCTGACAGCTGTGGAATGCGTCATATACTTTGAGCGCAGGGCTGCTGTCTGCTGCTGTAAACCAGGTCTCCGTTACAGCACAACTGTCACTGTTCTCCATTTTGAGGAGTGCTTTGAGTAACTGTATCTTGAGAGTTAAATGTCTACTGTTGAGCAGCATGGCCCTCAGAATGCATTCATGTCTAGCTGTTGCGACAGTAATGTGATTTGGAAAATCACCTAAAAAGGCACTATGGGGGGGGGCAAGAGACTTAAACAGTACCTGGAAACAGGGGTGACAGTTGTAGGCCATCTATAGCAAGGCATTGAGGTCTGTCAGTCATGTTATAAGCAGAGAGAGACTGGATGCCATGAGAATGACAAACAACATGTAAGCCAATGTTGAAGTCAATCATTTGTTGATAGTATTGCAGCATCATTCAGGGTGATGGTAGTATACTGCTCAGGGCTACTGTCATACCTACATGGACCACATAATCTGAGAGCTCAACCATGTCTCTTGTCATGTAATCCAGGGAGGTGCGTCTCAGGTCATTCACACCCACATAGATGATGACAGAGTGATACTTGTAGTTTTTGTGGAGTGACCTGACTGGGTGTGTCATGTGTTGGATGCTGGCATGTGATAGACAGCTGGCTGTTATATTCTCCATATTCAACCTAGTAAGTTGGACATCTGTGTGCCTCAGTATTGAGTCACCCATGATTACTGTATTGGGCAAGATGGTTACCCTTACAGGCTTAGGTTGAGGGGCACACTGTTTAGGTGACATATGTCCCCTTTGGCATGTGTTGTGTTGTGGTGGTCAAGTGCGTGTCTATCTTGCTGGTCTGTGCTGATTTGGTAAATGTCCATTGAGTGCCTCTGTGAAGGTAGGTGTGTGGTTTGTGAGTGGATGTCAGGGCTGTGATAGTGGGTGTTGTGGCGAGCTATTTGTTCTACATGGTGTGGTGCAGGTGTTGACCTTATCTTCTTGACCAGCAAATCCAGTCTTTGCTAGAGAGTGCATATCTCCAAATTTGTTGATATAGAGGTAACTCTCACAAGTCTTAGTGTTCTGAGTTTACAGGAGCGGGTTGTCTGTGTATATGTGACAGTTGCAACAGTGCCTCACAATGGCCATGTGTACCAGGTTAATGGGCAAAAGCACAGAAAACTGCACTTCAGTCATGCCAGGAGGGGTGGTCATAACTACTAAGTACTGTGCCTTATTCTATGAGGAATGACTACTGCTGATGGCTCCCAGGTGTGCTACACTTATTGATACAATAACCTGTTGAAGTGCAAAGTTATTATGCTATTTGCAGTGCAACAGAGAAAGAACTAGCAAGACCCAAGGGAAAAACTGAAGGCAGACCGTCTGTCACCTGTAATACTTTACCTCAGCTGTGCAGTTATCAGCACCTTTGGCCAGTTGTTGGTCAAGTCAGCTCTGTAGCATCTGTGGTAATTGCATAATACTGTAGTACAAATAACTAGATAGGCCTAAGTTCTAATCTCAATACTGGCAAGTAAGTGTGTGTGTGTGTGTGTGTGTGTGTGTGTGTGTGTGTGCGAGAGAGAATCATATACTGTATGGTTTATACCATTTTGAGTTATGTACCACCCTCTACACTTCCCTCACTCTAATTTACAAGTCCTGTTGATGTCTTTCACCTTAGTAGTACCTTTGGACTGGGTGAGATTGTATAAGCTCTATGGCGTGTCTGATAGCTGTGTAACACTATAGTAGAAATAACTAGATAGGCAGGAGTTCTAATCTCAATATTAGCAAGTGTGTGTGTGTGTGTGTGTGTGTGTGTGTGTGTGTGTGTGTGTGTGTGTGTGAGAATCATGTACTGTGTGGGTTATACTATTTTGAGTTGTGTACCACCCTCTACACATCACCTCACCCTAATTTACTAATCCTGTTGATGTCATTCACCTTAGAAGTACCTTTGGATAAGGTGAGATTGTGTAAGCTCCATGGTGCATCTGATAACTGCGTAACACTATAGTAGAAATAACTAGATAGGCAGCAGTTCTAAACTCAATACTGGCAACTATTTGTGTGTGTGTGTATGTGTTTGTGTAAGAATCATATACTGTGTGGTTTATACTATTTTGAGTTGTATACCACCCTCTACACTTCCCCTCACCCTGAATTACAAGTCCTGTTGATGTCATTCACCTTAGAAGTACCTTTGGATAAGGTGAAATTGTGTAAGCTCCTTGGCAGGTCTGATAACTGTGTAACACTATAGTAGACATAGATAGATAGGAGTTCTAATCTCAATACTGGCATGTCTGTGTGAAAATCATATACTGTGTCGGTTATAACATTTTGATGTGTGTACCATACACGGCTGGTTACCACCTCCTGATGGCATTACTTTATATGGTGTGGTAATGGCATCTGCCTCACATGCAGCATGTTAAACCATTGTACAGGCCATACCAGTTCTCTGTACAGATATGTCCAGAATATCCAGATGTTTGCAACCTATAAGTGGTCTGTGTCCCTTAACAATGCCCATGTATGTGATATTGTTGCCAAATAGGCCACAGTGAGTGTACTGACACATATGGCAGCATCAAGTATCATACCTGACTGAAACATCATGCTGATACCACATCTGCTATCCTAACACTTGTCCAGGCTTGTAGGAGCAATACATGATTCCAGATGCTATTTCTGGGGGGTTAACTCACCATCCATGAGGGCATTCATAACAGTACATGTTGTAACGGGTAGTGGGTAATGTCCCATGCATATCTTCTATGTGGGGCATGTCGTGTATGTAGTAGTACAGTGCATCAAAGTGGATATGTACCTTTAATAATCTGTCTATTGCCATCTGTGTTTGTGTTGCTGTATGCACATCCCCTGTGTCAGTCCTGACTGTGTGTATGTAAAAGATATACCATTTTGTTTCCATGTTCTGCCCTGTGAACTCAGGAATACATAGCACAAACCTGTCATACACATGTCATGCATGCCCTCACCAACTGCATCAGGGTTGAGTGCATGGGAAAGAAATGGCAGGGCCAACAGGTGCTGCCAGGTGAATCTATTGAGGCTAATGTAATGGCTGTGCTACAGCTGACAGAACTGTAGTAACCTGTTCTGTATGTATGAGCCTGTGGTAGTACACAACACTGAGGTGACATGTTTGAAGGCTAACTGTCTGTGACAGGGGTATGTAAGGAAGGTCACACTGTATGACAACAGTGTCACTCACACACTGTTGCATGCATACACATCTGGTAGATGTACATATAAAGGTGCACCTTACCTATGACATGGGTGGTGTATTCCCACTCTGCCATACTCCCTCTTGGTCATGTCTGCAGGGCCACAGCCTGCAGACACACAGACACCTGGAACACAAACAGAATACAGCATGTCAGACTACAGTCAATCAATGGTACTAACAGCAGTAATGCATTCTGGCTAATAAGGTACACACACCTGTATGTCTGCTCACAACAAATGCAAGCAGACAGCACCTTACACAGTATTACATAGCTACACTGTACTACATTCACCCTGTGCATCAGACCAATATTAGCATGTGTCTCACAACAAAATGCAACAGGTACAACAGAAATACTGGTAAAAAAGCCAAAACAGGTCGACCACACACAGAGGACCTTTTCTACTGACTGCTGTTCTGTCGTTGTACCATTAAAGTCTCTGTGTGTGGTCGACCCTGTTTTGTTTTTTTTACCAATATTAGCATGTCCCTGCATCGATGGTATGGATGACAGGGATGTGGCACAGGCATTATCATATTCACAGGGTGTGGTGTGGGTTTGCCAGAGGCCTAGGCTGGGCCATACGGTTGACATCATGTGTGGTGTGTGTGTGTGTGTGTGTGTGTGTGTGTGTGTGTGTGTGTGTGTGTGTGGAGGGGTATGCAGTAGATGGCCTGTGCAGAACTGTTGTGTGTGTGTCTGGGGGTGACCTGCGTGTGATACAGATGTGTGTGTGTGTGTGTGTGTGTGTGTGTGTGTGTGTGTGTGTGTGTGTGTGTGTGTGTGTGTGTAGGCACACAGTCATGCCATGTGGCTGCCCTACACAGGGGTATGTTGGACAGCTGCGGACCGTACATTGCAGGGTGTCCCGTTCACCGTCTCTGCCCATGGATATGGGAACTGTCCCTGCCACGGGTCTCACTGGCACCACCAGGCTGAAGGCCAGATGCAGTACTGCTTCCTGAGGGTGACTGTTGTCTGCTAGATCCATGTCCCTTGACGGGACCGGCCAGGACCACGTGCCCATGGCCTGCTTCAGTGTGATGTGGACAGCAACGATGTAGACAGCACCCCCCGGTAGTGTTGGTGTCACTGCCAGTATGGGAGTGTGAGGGGGCACGGCCCCATAGACTGTCAGCTGATGTAGTTGCTGACCTACATCCACGTGGCCGATGCCCATCACCCACTACACACTCTATCACAGACATAGCACGGTCAAGGATTGCCAGTGTCTCACCTTACCTTGTATTAATGACCTCAGTATTTTGACGTGTGGCCTCAACTATGTCATGTATGTCACCACATAAAGCAGGAAGAGTTTCATCCACCACCCTGAATATGTGTCTGGTGTTGCATTCACTACATGCCTATGCATCCATTACAGCCCAAAACATACATCTGGTAACACCTGCTGTGGCACTTAAGACAGCAACTTGATGGGTAGCAGTCCTCCTTAGGGTAACCCTGTCCATTTGCCTGTGTGGGACCTAGCCAGCACTCTGGCTATGGCTAGTGGCTGCAGTCACACTTGCCATAGTCACCACACTAGCCTGTTCCATGCCACCACCTGCCAGCTGTCCATTATCTGTGGCTACTGGGGATGGGGTATGTGTGGGCATTGTGACTGTGTGAGGGGTTTGTGCGGGGACAGTGCTGAGTACTGTTGGATGCCAACCTATGGCACAAATTCAGCCTCTGACAAAACCACCTGTGCCAGACTATGACTCTCATCATTGTCAGAGTCTGCAGAGACACTGACATCAGATTCTGAGCGGGAGGGACCATGACCACTACCAGGGACCACCTGTTGGGGGAAGACAACATATGTAAATTACTACCTGCACTAAAACATTTGCTGCTACATACACACACACACACACACACACACACACACACACACACACACACGCATACACAAATAGGTGAGGAGGCAGCCAGGCATTACACAGACCTCACAACAGCCAAATGGTGACATTCAAAACACAGTCAGACTACTACATACTCACCCTGGACAGGCCCTTTACATCATGCAGTGCAGCCCTATCCAATTAATGTCGTTACTTATTTACACCTTTGTGATATGTGCGTACTGTTAGTAGGTGAAGGGCCTTCAAATGGCACACACTGCAGCCATGTACACATAATTGCTGTTCACCTGTATAACACAATGGCAACCCCTACAGAACATACTTCTCAACTGTGTATAGTGTTGCTGAATGTGTACGTGTGACTCATATTTCTGGTCTTTTCCTCATAAATCCTGTGTTAGTCTGACACATTACTGGGATGATCTGAGGAATGGTGTCACTAATTAATGACATATTTTGGGTTTCACACTAAAACCTGCAGTTAATGTATGTTACAACAGAACCAGTTACAACAGCAACCTCCCAAGCTTACAGTGGATATCAGAAGTGTAGACACCCCCGTTAACATGCCAGGTTTGTCTGGTACATAGCATGAGACCACAGTAATCATGTGATAACTATTCTCACCTTTACTGTGACCTATAACCTGTGCAATTAAATAGAAGAACAAACATTTGTTAGGGGTGACATATAGAATTTGAAATACGTAAAATAGGTTGGTTGCATGACTGTGCACACTGTTAAAGTACTACTTCGTTAAAGCACCTTTGAATATCATAACAGCAGTCAGTCCTCTTGGGAGGGTGTGTGTCAGCATGGCACATCTTAACTTACCAATATTTGTACACTGTCCCTGCAAAAGCACTCCAACTCTATCAGATTGCAAGGGCATGTCTTCTGCACAGCCCTCTGCAGGGCAACCCATGGGCTTTCTATTGGATGTAGGTGTGGACTGTGGCTGGGTCATTCCAAACCATGTATTGTCTTGTGGTGAACATGTCCATGTTTGGATATGGATGTATGGTTTGGGTCATTGTTGTGTGGAAAGGTGTAATTGCTCCCCAATTATAGCTTCCTAGCAGACACAGGAAGATTGTGGGCCAAAAGGGAGTGGTATTTGGTACTGTCCGTAATCCCCTCCACCTTGGCTAAAGGCACACTTCTAGTTTATGATCAGCAACCCCAAAGCAGGGTACTGCCATCACCATGCTTTACCATGGGGATGGTGTTCCTTTGGTGATGCACAGTGATGTTAATGTGCCAAACAAAACTGTCGGTATTGTGGCCAAAATGTGCAACCCTGGTCTCATTCCACCATAACACATTTCCCCACATGCATTTGAGAGGCCTGATGTATTGTTCTTGAGATATTTACCAGAGCTGGATGTTGTTCTGTGTGTGACAAGGCTGCCATCTTCCAGCCCTGCCCCATAGGCCAGACATGTGGAGAATACAGGAGATTAATGTCATATGTAGTACACAAGCAGTACTTGCCAGAGTTCCTGCAAATCCTTTACTGTTGTTGTAGGTGTCCTGGCAGCTACTCTGACCAGCGTGGGTCTTGTCTTTCCATACATTTGGAGTGATGTCCATTTCACTGCGATGTCACTCTAGGCCCATATTTTCACCAATGTTTGATGACTGTCATCACTGTGTTCCATGGTATATGCAATGTTGTGGAAATGTGTGTGTATCCTTCTCTGGGCTGATACCTCTCACAGATGTGATCCCTTGCTGCTTTGTAAGCTCTATGCAAACTGTGGCTGTTGCTGTTGCAAGCAACTGAGTAAATGTTACGATAATCCTGGTAGGACACCTGATTGTTATATGCTGTTAATCAAAGAGTCTCTGTCAGTGATGGTGAATGCATACCCAAGAGGATGTAATGATGTCATCATATGCAAAGCTAATTCACCAAAGTAGTACCTTCAGCCTGGCCACATGTATGCATCCAGTTTCTTGTACGCTTTTCATGTGTCATAATTGTTCCCCTAACAGATTTGTCTGTTTAACAATGGAATTGTACAGATTATAGGTCACTTGAAAGTTTGGAAGGGTTTGGAATTGTGTTCTTCTGCTCTCATATTTGTATTTCACAAATACCTGCCATTGAAACAGGTGTGTGTACAACTTTTATACGCACTGTATAGCACTAAGTTATAAAATATGTCTCTAGGTTTGGCCCTTTGTACCCCCATGTTGTCGATCTTTGTCCACATTTCATGCAATGACAGGTTGTGAGGTATGCTACAGATATGTGACATCTCCTGCAAGTAGGCCCCTGTGAGGACCACTGTGATGCACTGCAGTTAACCTCACCACAAGTGAACATGCAGATATTGCAGAATAGCTGAGAGTAACAGGTGTGTGCACGGTCACATGCATGACCTCAACACTACTGGGGTACTGGTGAGCCACAACAGGAAAATCACATACTCACCGGCTTCAGGCTGCTGTCCCACATGCAGACCAGAGGTACCTGTGTAGTTGTGGGGGAGAGGTATTGTCAGCAGACTCACATTTGGCAATGTTACGAGATGAATGCTACTTTTCTGCACATGTTCATCACAAGCTATGAATAGTACACGATTTGCTATCCTTCACCATAGATCTGCACTTGTGTACATTACTAAACCCATCACAAATGCAGTTTTACCTGAAATATGCATCTAGATACTCTATAGCAGACAGTATTAGTGCAACAATATTAAAATTATGTGCACTGTGGTCTTACCTGGACACTCCTCGCCTGTTGCCTGGGTGCCACCCACCTCCACAACTGGTGTTACTTGTGATGGTTGTTGTGTGGGGGCTACCTCAATGTTGGCAAGGAGCTCCTCTGTTGGTATAAGTGGGGCCTGTGTAGGTGGGCCCCTACCTATCATGGAACGGTCCCTGGCCATGACAGCAGCCCTCTGCCAGGCAAAACTTAGCAGGTCAATTGCACGATGTCTGACATGCTCGTATGTGCGTCCATTGTGGCCCAAGGTGTTGACTATACTGGAGTTCATCCCACAGGGTAGTCCACTCCCGCATATTCTGGCGGCTCCGGCCAAACAGCACTGCATAGTGTTGCTGGATGGCTTCAGTTATTGCTGCATTCTCCTGAGCAGTGTAAGACGGTTGTCTTTGCATGGCACCTGGAAGACTTAAATGGGAAAACACATCACAGGACCTCAGACATTGGCCAGAGTCATTTACAGAGCCAGCACATTAGCATTGCCTGTCATCAGCCACCCATGTACCATCACATCATACCCCTGTTCTATCAGCACATTATGAACCAGCATTGCACTCCTGGTCCTGATGTGTCATGTCCCCCCCAATGAGGGCCATTCATCATTCATGTTTGTGTAGAGGGATGACAGTGGACATTTGTCTTGCAGAAGGGATGTCAATCGTGCTCA
Organism: Protopterus annectens; assembly: GCF_019279795.1. Classification (NCBI taxonomy): domain Eukaryota; kingdom Metazoa; phylum Chordata; order Ceratodontiformes; family Protopteridae; genus Protopterus; species Protopterus annectens. The sequence continues at coordinate 1,590,562,469 of NC_056731.1, forward strand.
GACTTTGGTTGCATCCAGTGTGTAATGGAGCTGGAAGCATATGCCTGAGTTCTTGTAGGATGCAGACAGGAATGTTCTCAGGTCCCATGGAGACCTGCTTTTGTTGACTTTGACTAGGCAGCATGCACCTGCTCCCATATGATGAGGGGAGGGGTGCAGGTGCTGTGCATATCCACCTACACTGATGGTGAGCCAGGGGGGTGATGTTTGCCCTAAACCTGTCTGCAGCAGGTTGCCTATAGCTATAGTATGGGTGCATGTGGTGTGATTGATCACCATTACAGGGTGGGCTTTGTTGTCACCTCTGAGATTGCAGACATATGTGAAGACTGCCTTGTGATTGCCCTTGGTGGATGTGTCCAATTTGTACTCATAGTTAGCCTTACAGTAATCCACCTAGGACCTCATATGGTCATTCAGACAAAGGTTGACTCGCTGCCAAGTTGGTGCCTGCACCTACTTTGACCTGTACAGCTGGCATAGCAACCAATCATGTGTTTTGTGTATTGCTGCTGTCCAGCAAAGGGGATTACTCTACTTTGGTCGAGACAGGTTTTACAGGTAAGGTATTGCTGAGTCCATACAGCTTTGTCAGTGGTCATATGGCTGTGTGTAGTAGGCATGGACAAAAGCTCATAATGTGGTTGGACACCTCTAACATGTCAACATGATACTCATGCTTATTCTACTACCCGTGTCTATGTCAGGGCAATGCAACAACCAGTAGCTGTAGAAATCGAACTCTGTTGGATGCACAGTAACTACCATTACACACATTCAATATGTACAGCTTATTTAACTGAAATTTTGCATCCCATGTCTGTTATTATGAGGCAGCCAGTTACACCTACTCATACTCACATGTGCACAGGTAATACCTGATATGCATTTATGTTCTGTGTTAGTATGGCACACTGTATTCACACCCTTGATGCCCACTCATCCCTCTCCACCCATTACAGCGGGACATCTGTAGGACGCCACACATACATGGGGGGCAATGGGACAACATTAGTGACACTTTCTTCATATTGCTGTAACACACCTGAGTCATTCAGTAGCACAGTAGCCTTTGCATTGACAGACATACCCTGGAGGATGTCTAACACTCATATGGCAGGAAGGGAGGAGAAAGGCTAGGAGTGTGGTAATGAGGGTAGGAACCTTTAATGTTGGCAGTATGACTGGTATAGGGACAGAGCTAACTGATATGATTGCCAGAAGGAAGGTTGATATACTGTATGTGCAAGACACCAGATTGAAGGGGAATATGGCTAGGTGTATCAGAGGTAGGTCAGATTTGTGCTGTCATGGTGTGGATGGGAGGAGAAAGGGGGCAGGGGTTATCCTGAATGAACAGTATGCCAAGAGTGTTTTTGGAGGATGACATGACTGTCTGATAGAGTCATGTTTATGAAGCTGGAAATTGATTGTGTAATGATGAATGTTGTTAGTAAATATGCTACCCAAGTTGGTCGTGCGATGGATGAGTAAGAGGAATGTGAAGTCAGTTGGATGACATGGTGATGACTGTACCCAAGGGTGAGAGAGTGGTGATTGCAGAAGATTTTAATGGGCATGTTGAAGGGAATAGAGGGGATGAGGAAGGGATGGGTATGTATGGTGTTAAACAAAGGAATGCAGACGTGAGATGGTAGTGGATTTTGCAAAAAGGATGAACATGGCTGTGGTGAATACATACTATAACAAGAGGGAGGAGCATAGGGTGACATACAAGAGTGGAGGGAGATGCACACAGGTGGAATATATCAAATGTAGGAGGCTCAGTTTTAAGGATATTGGAGACTGTGAAGTGGTGACAGGGGACAGTGTAGTTAGGCAGCAGAGACTCTTGGTCTGTAAGATGATGCTGATAACCAAGAAGAGGAGGAGTGTGAGGGCAGCACCAAGGATCAAATGGTGGGAACTGGAAAAGGCTGATTGTGAGGTGGAGTTCAGGGAAGAGTTGACAGGGACTGGATGACAGTGACGGTTTACCAAATATCTGGGTAAGTACAGCAGAGCTAGTAAGGGAGACAGCTAGAAAGATGCTTGGTGTGACATGTAGATGGAGGAAGGAGTACAAGGACACCTGGTGGTGGACTGAGGAAGTACAGGATAGTATACAGAGAAAGAGGTTGGGGATGAAGGAGTGGGATTGTCGGAGAGATGAGGAAAGTGGCCAGGAGTATAAGGAGATGAGGTGCATGGCAAAGACAGAGGTGGCAAAGGCTAAGGATGAGGCATATGAAGAGACTTGTATGACAGGTTGGACACTAAGGAGGGATGAAAGGACTTGTACCAGTTGGCTAGACAGAGGGACTGAGCCAGAAAAGATGTGCAGAAGATAAGGGTGATAGAGGATAATGAGGGAAACATACTCACAAGCGAGGAGAGTGTGTTGAGCAGATGGACAGAGTACTTTGAGAGGCGGATGAATGGAGGGAATGATAGAGAGATGGTTGTATGATGTGGGTGTGGTGAATCAGGAAGTGCAACGGCTTACCAAGGAGGAAGTAAGGATCACTATGATGAGGAAATACTGGGAAGCCTATCGGTCCACATGACATACCTGTGGTAGCATGGAGGTGTTTAGGGGAAATGGCAGTGGTGGTTTTCACCAGACTGTTTAATGATATCTTGGAAAGTGAGAGGTTGCATGTGGAGTGGAGAGAAAGTGTTTGAATACCATTTTAGGAATAAGGTTGATGTGCAGAGCTGTAGTAACTACAGAGGGGTAACATTAATTAGTCACAGCATGAAGTCATGGGAAAGAGTAGTGGAAGCTAGGTTAAGCAGGGTGGTGATGAGTAGTGGTCAGCAGTATGTTGTCATGCCAGGTAAGAGCACTACAGATGTGATGTTTGCTCTGAGAGTGTTGATGGAGTAGTAGAGAGAAGGTCAGGAGTTGCTTTGTGTCTTTCTGGACGTAAAGAAAGCATATAACAGAGTGCCTATAGGGGAGTTGTGGTATTGTATGAGGAAGTCATGAGTGGCAGAGATATATGTAAATCTGGTACAGGACCTATACAAGGGTGGTGTGACAGCGGTGAGGTCTGCGGCAGGAGTGACTGATGCGTTTAAGGTGGAGGTGGAATGACATCAGAGATCAGCTGTGAGCCCTTTCTTATTTGCAATGGTCAGGTTGACAGACAAGATCATACAGGAGTCCCCTTTGACTGTAAGGTTTGCAGATGACAGTGTGATCTGTACTGAGAGCAGGGTTTAGATGTAGGAGACCCTGTAGAGGTGAAGATATGCTCTAGAGAGGAGAGGAATGAAGGTCAGCAGGACTACAACAGAATATGTGTGTGTGTGAATGAGAGGGTGGGTAGTGGAATGTTGAGGATGCAGGGAGTAGAGATGGCAAAGGTGGATGACTATAAATGACTGGAATCAACATTTCAGAGTAATGATCACTGTGGAGGACAGGTGAGGATAAGAGCACAGGCAAGATCGAGAGGGTGGAGAAGAGTGTCAGTACTGATTTGTGACAGACAAGTACCAGTAAAAGTGAAAGGGAAGGTCTACAACAGGGTAGTGAGACCAGCTATGTTATATGGTTTGGAGACAGTGTCATCGACAAAAAGGTAGGAGTCAGAGTTGGACGTGGCAGAGTTACAGACGTTAGGATTTGCACTGGTTGTGACGAGGGTGGACAGGAGTAGCAATGTGTATATGACAGGGTCAGCCCATGTTGGATGGTTTTGAGACATAGCCAGAGAGGCAAGATTACACCAGTTTGGACATGTGCTGCAGAGGGATGCTGAGTATATTGGGAAAAGGATGGTAAGGATAACGCTGCCAGGTGGGAGGAAAAGATGAAGGCCTCAGATAAGGTTCCTAGATGTGGTGAGAGAGAGGACATGCAGGTGGTTAGTGTGACATAGCAGGATGCAGAGGACAGGCAGAAATGGCAACAGATGATCCACTGTGGCGACCCCTAATGGGAAGAGCCAGAAGAAAAAGAAGGAGATGTTGTAATGTCAGTCTTCACAGATTTGCCAATGATCTGCCAGATGTAACACAACTGTATGAGTAAAGGACTACAAATATGAGGCACATATATGGTCAGTGTGCATAACACTGGACAGTTTAATGGTCTGTGCTCAGTATATCACATGCAGTTCAACACACACATGTGCAACAGCACTTTACTATGCAAAGACCATGTATAGGTCTCTCACATTTCTGATACAGCCATATATATCATGGTTGTATTCACAAGTAAGATATGGATATGTAACAACATCCCAGTAGCTGACCTAGCATTGTCACAGTCAGTATTATTCAACACACACTACAGAAGTAGTCATATGTGAGGCATCCTTTCCTCGGGTGACTCAGGGGCCTGACCTGTGATCTGTGTCACTGCAGACAGACCCAGATGCTATGGCCATAGGTTCTGATCAGCAGTATATCAGTAGGGCAAGTCTTGTTGAGACATATATGTTAGAGTTCCTATTTTCCCTTGTTACATACCCCCTGCTGCAGTCCATTACATGCTTACTTGTTTGACATACCCGTTTGTTTTGTTCAGGTGTAGGTGGTTATGTCCTGCTTGGCTTTTATTTTTCTTTTCACTCTTTCTCTCTCTCTGTCAAGGATGTAGGGTGTACATCTGTTTTGCATAGGCAGCAGCTTGCCTTTTGTAGTAATGCTCATGAGGAGCTGATGACCTGTGCACCAATTGGTGTCCCCCACTTGATAATTGCATGCAGGACAGCTGTGTTGTTATTCATATAGCCAATAGCATGGCAACACACTTTTATCATTGAGTACATCATGTGAGCGTTGGCCCTTTTCCTTGCCAGTGAGGAGGAGTTCATGGAGGTATCTGAACAACAGCATCACAGAGGGTGTTTGGAAATACCTCTTACAACAAAATCTGTGGAGACAGGCCAACAGATTGGGGGAGAATGTTCCAGACATAGGGACAGAATGTAAGTATTGCTGTTATACATTTGGATTAATGCTAGTCTAACAGGATTTGTGTGGACATGGAGTTCCTGGGTGATTTTAACTCTGACAGTGTTATGTGTTTGACATAACTCTCACCTGTAGGGCTATTTGCAGAATGGACAGAATTTGGACTCCTATGTTTGGTGTGTTCTTCAGACATTTTTTGTCTCTGGAAAATCAGTAGCATACTCTGGGGATTGCAGTCAGTAACTGCTAACATCAATTTGGGTTTCTGACCTCATATCCCTCAGAAAAGATATGTTACAACTAACCCCGTTACAACAGCAACATTCTCAGTTTATAGCAGCAATATTTCTAATATGCCCCTGTTTTTGGGCCTCTGTCAGGCTTTGTCCAGATGTCATGCAGTAAGAGGTTGCTAGGTATGGTATATGATTATTTAGTGGCTACATTCCTGACATTATCCCAGTGATGTATCAGACTGCCAGACATGTTATGTGGAAGAGGTCTTATATATGAGGGGAAAGCCTGAACATTCTGTGGGACTCTGTACAGTTGAGAGGTCTATGTATTTCTGGCAATTGTTGACAGACTGTCAGAATGTTGTAGCAGTGTGTTATGTCAGTGTTATTTGGCCTGTGTAGTGGGGGCGTGGATGTAT